>NC_138580.1:25213376-25282915 GCF_964289735.1 Phaethon aethereus
GGCAGAATTTCAAAGTGCAAGGAAGATGATAAGAATAGATTTCTACAAGTCCTGACCACGTGATTTGCGAAATAATTAATTCAGCACGTCCCTTAAGAAACACGGAGTCGTCATTAATCTGCCAAGCAAAGGACTCTATCAGACTTGAAAACTGAAGAGATCCCAAGAATATAATATACAAAGGGTGCAGTCCCTCTCTCTGCACACCTAGCTCTTTGGTAGCTGCCGAAAAAGAGACGCTCGGTACGTAAACATTTTTTACTTTTATTCCTCCTTATTTAAGCCTTAATGAACTCAGCTGTCAAATGCTTGACAAATAGGGCACGCTGCTTCCTGATTTCCAGCTCGGCAGCGGCCGGGAACCGGACCGGGCGCAAGCGGTGACCTTTGCTTCCCAGGGAGCGGGGGGGAAGAGGGCGAGCGCGGAGCCCCGCGGAGCCCCGCGGAGGAGGCAGGCTGGCCGCCTCCCGGGGCGGCGGCGCTGGCCGCGGCCGCCTGCGCGGAGAGGCGCGGAAGAAACAATGCGTCTGTCAGGGCAGCCGCTGCCCGGTCCCACCGGCGGGGAAAGGCCCTCGGCTCCTCTGCAAGCGAGGTCGTAAATTTTGCCGTGCCTCTTGACAGCGGGGCTGCAGCCAGCGCCGGGCGAGCCTTCCCCCCGCCGCCCAGCACAAAGGCCGGCCCCGGCCCCGCTCCCCGGCAGCCCTGCCCGTTCCCCGCCACCCTGCCCGCTCCCCGGCCCCGCTCCCCCACCGTCCAGCGCGGGACTCCGGGGGAGCCCGGGCGCATCCAACCCCCCGAAGCGGGCACGCCGCCTTTCAAGCCCCCGATCAATAGCCCGGACCAGGGGGGAATGGGGTTTGTATTTTCATACAAAGCCACTCTCTGTAAACTCCATAGAATATGAACAACGAGGCTGAGAATTCTCTGTGAAATCTCAGAGTCAGCTGGAAATACTTTCTGCAAACAGGATATTCTTTATTATCCCTTGCTGGAGTAATTTCTAAAAAGCCCGAGATTGTAGCTTTTTATTACTTCCGTTTCGGTGGCAGGACAGAGACAAAGTTTCCTATGCTATGAATTATACATTCAAACAATAACACATTAATTCAATTATTCAAAGATGACAAATGTTTATGTGCTTTGGTAGTGACTAAGGAACAGATTTGCTACTTCACGAGAACTCCTACATTTTTATCAATGAAGTTTTATATTATCCTGTTGGCCCGGGAAAGAAACCAAACTCCACCAAGACACGCAGTTAAAACGGACCCGAACATAAATCGCAGCCCTTTCATAAGAGCGTTTATTCCCGCATATAGCCCGGGCTATTTTATCAGTTTGACAATTGCCGGAGTTGTTGTTATAAATCATCATAAGTAATTCCTGAAAGGGTGCGAGGCTGCTGGGGGGCGGGCGGAGACTGTAAATCTTTCTGTTTTATTGCTCTATGAACATATGCTCCGATTGAAGAAGTCTTAGATCCTTTACTGGAGACAAATCCGCGCAAAGCTGGAGTCTCACCAACCAAAGGATTAACATTTCCTTAATACTTTCTCAGTCCCCTTTACGATGTCTTAATTCTGGTGGCGGTGGCGAAGGTGCTCCTTTCTTTCAGCGATCCTCCATTTTTACATTAAATTTCGCCTTTTTTTTTTTTTTTTTTTTAGCCTTAGCCTCTGAAAAGACACCCGAGGGCTGTGGGGCTTTTTCCAGGGGGTTCCGAGCTGACCTCCAGAAAGGCGTTTTCATCTGAATTCTCTTCGTGCTCTTTACTCGACCGGTGTCCAACTTTTCCCTCGCACTTTTGTGTAGGAAGCGAAAGACCTCTCCGTCATCCAAAATGTCTAAACAGTGGCCAGAATTATGTTCGGCTTTGTGTGTATGTACACAAGTATGCAGAACACGCTGTGCGTGTAGGGGTTGCTGTATGTACACACAGACACGCGAGCGCGGGGGGCTCTGCAAAACTACCCAAACGCCGAAATATATGGCTGACGGAAAAGGATATAAAGAACCATTACCTCTTACTTGAGGCGAGATTTAAGTGCATCATTTCGAAGAAATATAGGATTATAAATCCGAAGCCGTACACAATAATTTACATTGAACTTGTGTTTCCATCACTGGACTCCAATCTTTTTATAACTGGTTTGCAAAGTCAGGAAAAGCAATGTAATTTAGATAAATGTTACAACGCACTTACGGTTAGTATTGTAAGGTAATACGTTACTGTCACATCCCCATGCTTTGGATGGTAATGAAATCATAGCAGATGTTAGATTAGGTGTGGTGTATTTATAGCTACAGATATGTTAGAAAAATCAAACAGAGGAGCTAGTATACTTTTTTTTTTTTTTTTTTTTTTTGCTGAACTGGAATTGTTGGGGAGCTTTGTGGGCACACATGATGGATATACATCGTGTTTGCTCCTATGCCTTTTCATACACACAGGGAGAGGAGGCAGGCTCAGGGCAGACACACACACGCACAAATGTCATGAGTTTGGTTGTTGTTTTTTTTTTTTCCCCAACGCTTCTTTAGCCGCTAGACAGGGGTAGTCCCCGCTGCCCGCATCTTCCCGGCACGGAGAAGGAGAAAACAAAAATTCGCGCCTGACAGTGAGCCCCAGCGCCTCTCCGCCAGAGCAGCGCTGCTGCGGAGCTGCCCCCGGCGCAGACTCTCGGCTGCAGCCGGTCCCAAATACCTCCTCTTTCTCCGCCGGGAATTTCTGCGCCCTGGGATCCTCCCGCGGAATTCACCTTTCCCCCGGCTCCGCTGGCCCCGCGGGGCGCGTAAGTGCGGCCGCCGCCGGCCGCCGCGGTGCGGAGCGGCGCGGAGCTCTGCGGGCGGAGAGCGCGCTCGTAGCGTGGCCGGGCGGGCCGGGGCGCGGGGCGTGGGGCGCGGGGCGCGGGGGGGGCCGCCCCGCGGGGCCCGGCGTGGCAGTCCCGCTGCGTGGGGGCCGGGGGAGCGCGCCAGCCGCGGCCCCGCGAGCCGCTCCTGCGATCACGTGGGCGAATATGCCTGTATTTTAAGGCAGTGCCTATATTTCTGATTATAAAGGGGTTTCTCCTGCTCGCCCCCCAAATTCATCAATGGCCGCCCGATTTAAATCCAAAACAAAACACCAGCCGGCCAGCTGCTGCCTTTGGTTCCAGGAGGCTGATGGCCAAAAGGTTGTGTGTTGATTTTTAAAAAATTTTAATTTTTTTTTTAAAGCCCAACAAATTCCGATTTCCGCTCGCTCTCTTTTATTGGTAGTTGAGCCTGAGCCTGTTTTCGTTCTGTCGGGAATTCTGGTGTATGGAAATGTCTGTAAAACCGCAAGATCAGGTTTAGGAGAGTATTGTCTACAGACAAAGGGTGAAGGATATATTCTAAGAACTGCAAGCGCAGATCCCGAAAAGTGAGGAGCCCAGGTTTATGATAAATTGATACCCAGGTAAGCAACTGCATGACAAAATGGGACCTTTAACCGCAGGGGCTGCATTATCGCCTTTGCTCAGAGACTGTCTGGAATTTGTTTGCAATCTCTGCCCATAACGGCTGCAAATGCAAGGAGTGGTCTCCACCTCCTTGAACGTTTTAAGCTGTATCTTCCTTTTATTAGGCTCTTTAAATAAAAAGTGGGCTCCTTCCCAGAGGCTAGGGGAAGACGTTTCTCCCTATCCTATTCCCAATTTTCGGTGGCTTCAGGAAGGGAATTGCAAATAAGCGAAGAAACGAGGAAGAGAGAACTTTGCTAGATGCTCCCATTGCCAAAGTAAGATTGAGCATCACGTTAACGCGTTGCCGTGGGTAGCCGGGCAGGGGGTAGTCGTGTTGATTTGTAAAGGGCGATTTAAAATAGGCTCATCGGTAATGTAGCCCCTACATAGGGTCTCTTAAATATCCCTGCCAAGTGTCTCCCCGTACCTTTTCCCCTCGCCGCGCATTCGTGTTCCTCAGTGGCTGTTTTTTTCCTCCCCCAGTTGTTTTAGTGTTGATATTACTGGTACGCTCATGGCTTCCAGTAAACACATGTTGTTTGAAGCATGGGTTGATATTTATCTACCGAGAAGTTTCTTGCCCTGCATTTGTGCGGTTTGATCAATAAGGCGGTGGGAAGGTGCCTAGGGGGGGACACCGGTGCCTCTCTGGGCGGACTGAAGGGGCTGGAAGCGGCCCCACAGCCTCCTCACATGCATTTGCAGCTCAGCTCCCTCTTGGGCTGTTGCACCAGCCCGGCTCTCCCAGGACTGCCTCTTCCCACTCTCTCCTGGACTGCCTGGAGCTCGGGTGAACTCGCGGTTATGTTTATTAGCGGCGTAAAGCCCGGCTTTGTGCTGGCGAGCAGGAGCGGGTGTAAGGCTGCACCGGACCGTGCCCACCCCGAGCCAGCCGGTGAGCCCTCCGTGGGGGCCGAAGTGCCCCGCGGGACACGGAGGCGAGGGGAAGGGGAGACAGTTGGGGTGGGGTTTTTTTTGTTTTATTTTTTTTTCCCCTTCTGTTGAGTGTTGCTCTGCTCGATCAGAAGTTAAGGGCAGTGAACATTTTTCTTAGCTGTATGCCTCCAAGCTGCCGGCCTGCCAAGTTAGTCAGCTGAATCCAATTACTGCAAGCAGCATTTCATTTAGCTCGATGGAAGCACTCACTTACAACTTCACCTAAAATTTCAATAATACCTATATTAGGCCTACGCCTGAATAATTCTAAAGATTTCCCGGGATTTAGCTCTGACAACTCCTTCTCCCAGGCCGGCTCTGCAGGAGTGGCGCTGGGAGCAGAGCACAACGCCAGCGTGCCTGGGCTCCCCTCTCAGCCGGACAAACTTTGGGGCTGTTCCTCTGGTCGTGGAAACCTCGGTATTCGGCCAAGCTCTCGCCAAGTAAAGCATGTCTAGAGCAAGAAGGCTATCGCTTGTGAGAGCTGAGGAGCCGCTTCGGAAAGGGATGAGAAGTCGATAATTAATTAGGCACAAAATGAAAACTTAACCGTGTTAATCAAGAGCGGCTAACAATAACTCGGTTTGCGATGTTACGATCTCTGTGCTCAGGGGCTAAAGGTGCAACGCAACTTACGCTTCATACACCCTGTAGAGTGTTATTTCTAATGAACTCTCTTCCAAAAAAAAAAAAAAAAGCGCACTTAAAGTTGACGTACGCCCACGTGAATGTATTATATAAGATGTTACCGGGACAGGCCCGGGCCAAGAACCTGGGCGAGCATCATGTGTAATCATGAAGCTCCACTTCCCTAACTCCGCTTTGCCAGCATAAATTAAGGTGATTTGGAAGGGGAATGTTGCATCCTACTGCGTTTGGATAGGGAGAGAGAAGACTTGGTGGAAAGTTGTAAGGTCTGTTGTGTTGTGAGCTATCGGAGGTGCTTCCGTTGGTTGTTCATTAAGTGGTGAGTTATTGCTGTACGAGCCAAAGGTCATTTCAAAGGCTTATGGTGGCTAGATATCGTCTTTATAATGACCCGGGCTTCTTTGCGGGGGATTTTCTGGCACTCTTAAGTTCTTGAAGTCCCGAGTCGACACGTTACACAGCCAAATGCGAAATGCTCGTTTCGAGCCGCAAATATCTGCGGCGTATTTTCAGTGCCGGGGTTTCTTGATTTATCTTTCTCTTTGCCTTACCCGGGGGGTGGGGGGAGGAAGGGAGAGAGACCCGCGCTAGCTCCGTTCCTACGGAGCGCTCCGCGGGCCCTGACTGCTGGCGGCGGGTGCGGTGGTTGAAAATATGGGGGTAACCGCAGCTCCCCTGCGATGGCGCTCCCGTCCCCCCGTGCGCTGCTCTCAGCGCCTCTCCGCGCCTCGGCCCGGGCAGGCAGGCGCGGCGCCGCGCTCCACGGCCGGTACGCGGGGCCCGGCGGAGCGGCTGCAGCAGGCCGCCCTGCTCGGGTCCGACCCGCCGCCGGGTATTTCGCTCGTTTCTTTGCTCAAAGCGCTATTAATAAATGAAGAGAAGATCTGCCCTTTGTCTGGTAAAAGATCTGACGCGGACGGAGAGACACGGTGAGGGGCTGCGGACGAGAGGTGCATTTATTAACGAAGTCCTGGGGAAGAAAGTCCAAAACAAAGCAGTTTCCGCTGAGACTTCTCACTTCTGTTGCAGGTCCGTGCCCACGGATTATCCAAAGGAACCTGAAGATCCTACCCACACAGTTAAAGTCAAAAGTCAAGAAAAAACATAAGTGTGGTGAGTTCTCGAAATTTCCTTTTCCGTCCGTCTCCCGCTTGCCACAGCGCTGCAGGCCCTTCGCAGGGAGCAAAGCCCGGCCCCGGGCGCCGGCCCGCGGAGGGCGAGAGCTGCTGGGCCGAGCCCGGCGCCGCCGAGCCCGGCCGGGGAGCAGCCGAGGCCCGGGCCCAGCCGGGGAGCGGGTCGCTGGCCGCGGGGGGAGGGCGGCGCTCCGCAGCCAGTTTAGGAAGCCCCACGGTCGGAACCAGCCCCCCCGCCGCTCCTCCGTCCGCGCTCCCTGGTCCTCTCGGCCCCCCCGAAGGCGGGACCCCCCGGCTCGAGCGCAGCCCCGGCGGCGGTGCCCGGCGGCCCGCCCGGGCAGAGCTCCCCGCCGCCCGGTGCGGCGGCGGCCCCGGCGCTTCCCTTATATACGGGGCTGCCCCGGGCCGGCGGCCGGGAACGTGCCGAGCGGGGCATTCTTTTGCCGGGCTCCCTCCTACGCGCCGGCTGCTTTGCACTTCTGAAAGTGCCGGGCTTGGGAAGTGTTTTCCTTTTCATTCCTGGCCGGAGCGTTTACTGCCACGGCGCTAGCAGTCATAAATTTTGTTACAAACCGCAATGACAGGTGCATTGATATGCACCCTGAGAGCTCCGGCTGCTTTAATAACCGCTCCGCTGGCCGCTCTCACCGCCTCTTATTTATTCGGTATCATATTAGATATTGATCCTAAACAGAATTAAGTGTAGTGGAAGTTTTAGTAGAGAACTGCTTAACATGAAAGCGTCGGGAGGAAAGCGGCCGGCAGTGCCGGGCCGGTGTCAGCGTGGGCCGGCCGCGCTCCGCGCACACGCGCGGGGTGGACGCGTGGGCTCCTCCGAAAGCGCTGGAACCAGTGGCGGGACAAAGACCCCCATTATCGCGTGCGATGCCTAACAGTTCAGATGAGGTTAACCTTTCTGGAGAGGAGGAAGGGAGATCTGAAACACAGACACAGATACTTTGCGGTTGCCTACCCTCGGTGCCTCCGAGCCCACCTCCTACGGCTCAGCCTCACCATTTGGATGTCACTTCTTTTTTTTTTTTTTTCTTTCTTTTTTTTTTCTTTTTTCCCCTGGAGGCTGTTTCTGGCCAAACCACCAAGTGTTGAGCCCCCGCTTTGGTGTTACCCTATAAAAACATCACCCCGGGCCTTGCACTCGTGGAAAATCAAAACCTGGAAAGGTCTCTCTCTCTCTCTCTCTCTCTCTCTCTTTTTAAGATCTAAAGATGAGCCACCAAACAGTTGAGCATTGTCCATGTGATTTATGGCCCATAGCCTCCTTTTTAGGTTCAAGCAGAGTTCACAAGCAGTTGGTATTTCAGAAAAGAAATAAGGCTTTTAACAGCTTAACAGCAATATTCTTTCTTAAGATTCTGCGTATTCTTTTGGGAACTATATTTTACAAGGCACATAAAAGCCTACGCTTAAGGCAGTGTTGTGCTAACAAAAGTCCTCAGTCCAGACCGCTCCCGAAAATGTAGATGATAGAAGTGGAAAACGAGCGACAGAGTTATTTAGCACAAGAATACTTCCAAGACTCGTCAAGATTATCACAGCGTATTAAAACTCATCTGAATTGTCCCCCGTCCATTTCCATAGACATTTTTAAACTAAAATTTTCCAGGAGAGGAAGATAGCTCTTTTCCCACTTCCATCAGCTTCGCAGATCATCCCAAGCTTTTGTTCAGGGAAGAAAAGGACCCCGGCGGTTTCTGACAGGGGATAAGCCACCGACAGCGGCCGCGGCTCGCGGCTCGTTGAGGTTGTTCTGAGTTACACAGACGTGTCTCCCCGTGAATTTTAGAGAACAGATCAGCGGTACTTGGCGGTACCAGTTGCTGCGGGAGAAAGAGCAGTACTCTGGTAGTATTGCTTAAGTATAGGCTGGAGAATGACAATTATCGGACACTGTGCAAAAATTTCTAGTTACTCTTCTCTGGTATATTAATAGGCTTAAACCCTGAAGAAATATAATGAACTCATATGTTACAGACTTACATTGCCAGGTGAAGTATGCTCTAATTTACAAAATTACTAAAAATGTCGGAGAAAACCCTTCTCCATCAAGAAAAATAAGAACAGGGAATATTAAATGAGCCGCAACAACAAAAAATGCAGACCAGTTTCTATCGTGCAGCAAGCGCAGAGGAGTTTCGGGTGCAGCAAAGGGCAAGGTAACACCACCCTGTCCCAAAACCTGTGTCCCTAAGGGGCATCTGGGCTGTGCGGACGTTTTTGGGCTGAGCAACCTCGGGCGGGGGGGGGGGCGGGAGGGCGGGGAGGGGAGCGCCGTAAGTATGCAGGCTGGAAAAGAAGAGAACTCCCTAAAAATCATCTCCAGTGCCTCGGGTTCTTTCTGCTGGGGACAAATAAAAGGGACGAGAAACGTTGGGTGAGGGAATTTAATTCATCACAGAATTAAAATAGGGGAGCTGACCTGCTACTTCCTTTATAGTGCAAAGTGAAGGGAGTGAATGGCGCCGGTTATACTTTAACTCCGGAGGAATCCGGGGGAAGAAGGAGGCCGGGTTTACAAAGGGGAAGGGATTTTTCTGCCTCTGCCCGGCCGCAGCCCGGGCTCCATCCATCATGTCAGCCATGCGCGGCCCTGCGCACGCGTGACGGGCGGGAGAGCGTGGGGGGCTCTCAGCCAAAATGGGCCGGCGGAGTCCCTGGGGACACCACCCAGTCCGTCCGCGGAGATCCCTTGCCCGCAACCGCGGGGGCCGATCCGGGGGAACTCATGCAGGAACGGTCCAAACATAGAGCAAAGCAAGAAAATATCCCCCGAAATGCCTCAGGGAAGTGGCCGCTAGGAAGTCCCGCCACTGTGTCCCGTTCCCCGCAGCACCTTCCCTTGCTGTCCTCGAGTGTTCCTCTAGTGTGCCCTGCTCTGTCCCCGGTGTGCCCCGGCTCCTGCCTGGTGACCTTGCTCCTTCCCTGGTGTCCCTTGCTCTCTCCCTGGCGACTCTGGTCTGTCTCTGGCGCCCCTTGGTCCTCCTCTGGCGTCCCCTGCTCCTTCCTTGATGTCCCTCAGTCCTTCCCTCGTGTGGCCCGGTTCCTCCCCGCTGCCCCTTGCTCCTTGCCCGCTGCCCCCCGCTCCCGCCCTGCTGCCCCCGGGCCCACCCGCCCAGCCAAGGCTGGGGGTTCGGGGTGCGGGGCGTGCCCGGCCCGGCTGCTCGTAGCCCCCCCCGACACTGAAGGTCTCTTTTGTGTCCCCGCTGTCCCCCTCCCCAGGTGGCTGCGAGTGGCCCGGGCCGACGACGTGAGGCGCGGGGCGGCGGTCAATGTTATTTGAGCGGGGGCCGCGGGCCTCGGCGATCGCAGAGCGGAGGATGCAGAAAGCCGCCTACTACGACAACGCGGGGCTCTTCGGGGGCTACACCTACGGCAAGGCTGACGCCTACCCCTACGGCGCGGCCCACCAGCCCTACGGCCAGGCCGGCCTGGACGGCGAGTACCCCGGCTCCGCCTGCTCCGTCCAGGGCTCGGCGCCCGGCCGCGCCACGGCCCACAAGGGCAGCGAGCTGAGCGGCAGCTGCATGCGGACGGCGGGGGGCGGCCCCGGGGGCAGCCAGCCCCCGGGCATCGGCGAGCAGCAGCCCCCGGCGCTGCCGCCCTCCTCCCCGCCCAACCCCCCTCCCAGCGCGCCCCCTCCGAAAAAAGCCAAGGGGGGCCCCAACTCCTCGGGCTCCGCCAGCGCCACCCTCAGCAAGCAGATATTCCCCTGGATGAAGGAGTCCCGGCAGAACTCCAAGCAGAAAAGCACCTGCGCCCCTTCAGGTAGCCCGACACCCCCGCCCCGGCCCATTTTCCGCCCGGGGAGCCGGGCTGAGCCTCTCCAGCTGAGCGCCTCGACCTGAGGCCCCCGGCCCTGCGCCCTGTCCCCTGCTCCTCCAGCTGCCGACCGCCCCCACCCCCCGCTCGGGGGTCCCAGCTCTGCCGGTGGGGCTGGCTGGGGGCTCCCGCCCTGCTCCCCCTGCCAGCCCAGCGGCGGCAGGCGCGGCCCCGACGGGTCCCGGCAGCGCCTGGACGGGCGGCCGCTGTGGTCCCCTGGAGGGAGGCAGCTGCGGGGGGGAGGGTATGCCGGGCAGGGAGGGGTGGGAGGCCACCTCCGGGCCCCCTGCGCCCCCTCCCCGGGCGTCGGCAGAGCGAGAGGGGGCGGCGGGGCTCCGAGGGACCCCGAGGGGGGGCTTTCGGGGGGGACCAACGGCTCTTTGCGCCTCTTCCCCGCAGGAGAGAGCTGCGAGGACAAGAGCCCCCCCGGGCCGGCCTCCAAGCGGGTGCGCACAGCCTACACCAGCGCGCAGCTGGTGGAGCTGGAGAAGGAGTTCCACTTCAACCGCTACCTGTGCCGGCCGCGCCGGGTGGAGATGGCCAACCTGCTCAACTTGACCGAGCGGCAGATCAAGATCTGGTTCCAGAACCGCCGCATGAAGTACAAAAAGGACCAGAAAGCCAAAGGCATCATGCACTCCCCCGTCGGACAGTCCCCGGACCGCAGCCCCCCCCTGAGCGGCCCAAACCACGTCGGCTACTCCAGCCAGCTCCCCAGCGTCAACAGCCTCAGCTACGACGCGCCCTCGCCCACCTCCTTCGCCAAGTCCCAGCAGAGCATGTACGGGCTGGCCGCCTACACCGCGCCGCTGGGCAGCTGCCTGCCGCAGCAGAAGCGCTACGCGGGCGCGGAGTACGACCCCCACCCCCTGCAGAGCGGCGGCGGAGGCTTCGCCAACCCCAGCCTGCAGGGCAGCCCCGTCTACGTGGGGGGCAACTTCGTGGACTCCATGCCGGCCTCGGGCCCCATGTTCAACCTGGGGCACCTGCAGCACCCCTCCTCCGCCAGCGTGGACTACAGCTGCGCCGCCCAGATCCCCGGCGGCCACCACCACGGACCGTGCGACCCCCACCCCACCTACACGGACCTCTCCTCCCACCACACCTCTCAGGGACGGGTGCAGGAGGCGCCCAAGCTCACGCATCTGTAGCGGGGCGGCGGCCGGCGGGGCCCGCTCCCCTCTCAATTACCTCACTTTTCTGACGGGACAGTGTGACTTTGCTCTCGAGTGCCAACAGTATTAGCGGATTTGTCTCCCCTAGCAGCTCCCCCCTCCCTTCCGCGGCCCCGAGCGGGTCCGTGAGCAGGAGCCTTTTTCTTAGAGCTGTGTTAAGCGTGAGCGTGCAATATACCGCAAACCGAGGGACTGGTAAGCTTGATGTACTTGAAGGTAAGTCTTAGAGATGCCGTAGCGTTAGCAGCGCGTCATGCTGAGGTGTGTTAGACCAGCCGCGAGCGGTGGGAACTCGCCCGCGCCTAAGCTTATTTCAGAGAAGTTAATTTATGGATTCTTCCGTAACGTTAAGGATCGTATCGGACTAAATGATATGTATTTATTATTTTAAGCGAGACATTTTTGTATCACTGATTATTTATCCTCGTCTTAATGTATTTATGTGGGTATTTGTAGAGTTTCTTCACCAGTGTTTCGGGAGAGCGATTCAGGTCCGTGGTGACTTTACATTTCACCTATTTAGTATATTCGGTCTGAGCTAGTTGAGAGAGTAGTCTTGAACAGTTGTAACAGTGGCTGGTGTTTGTAGTTTATGTAAGGATTAATTAAGACAGCAAGTCGTAAGTCATTAGAGTAAAACAAGCTGTGACATCACACAAAGAGCCGTTACACTTAAAAAAAAATATCGAAAGTATTTTTAAAGTATTTATTTCTAACCGGCCGGCCCCACTGGTGGCTTGGCTGGCAGCGGGCTCGGCCGGGTGAAGCCACCCTTCGCTGGAAGCGCAGCCGCTTTGAGGAGGCGATCTATGAAGCGGGGCGCTTGGCCATCTTGTTTCAGATCAGATCCCGCATACAGAAACCTCGGTGAGGTTAACATTTATTTATTGATTGGGTATCTATCGCACATATTATTATTTAGGTGGGCTGTTTTATTTTCTTTGGTGTTTTTTCCTTTTTTTCCCCCCTCCCCCCCAGTTACATTCTGGCTATCTGAAATAGGAAAGAAATTAGAAGCTTAGAACGCAAAAAAAAAAAAAAAAAAAAATTAGAAACCCTCTGATAGTGCTAATTTCATTAGGGTCTCCATAGCAATCCGCGCAGCAGCTGCCGCCTCCTTTGTTATTTATACTGTTGTCTTTATACTAACCATAAATCAATTTTTTAGACATCTTTGGAAGCCCGAGCTTTTCCTCTTGTTTTTCATAAAAATAAACTTTGAAAGAAAATTGACAATCAGACGCACAGAGCCGAGGGGGAGCAGCCGAGGCGGGGTGCGGGCAGCGGCCGAGGGTGCCGCCGTGCTCCCCCTGTGCCCGGCGAGGAGGGTCCCATCCTCTCTGCCCGGAGGCAGCGGGGCACCGCCGTCTCCCTCTGCCACCCACGGGACAGCTAACACGGGGAAGAATAAAATAGTAACAAAAATTTTTAAAAAAGGAAGGAGGAAAAAAAAGAAAGGAGAAAAAAAAAGGAACGATACTCAGAACCCTCGTGTGTCCTCTCTAGTTACACGTCTGTGTTGAATCCCTCGCTGGATTTACAGAGATACTTCTTTTGTAAACGTTATCATTAAAGTCGCTTACTGACGTACATGTTGCTCGGAGAAGACTATTATTTCTCTTTCTAAAAGTGTCGAGTTAAAGATTAATCCGAACTTCTGTATTCCCCACCAAACTGCCTGGCGCGCCGCTTCCCAGTTTGACAAACACTGCAGCTCCTACTCCATCCTCTAATGACAGGACTTGGCATTCCTATTGTGAGGAATACTTTAACTCCTCCAATTCTGGTCAACACAGACAAGTTTTCTTTCTTTCCTTCTTTTCTTCTTCTTTCCTTTCTCCTCCCTTCTTTCTTCCTTACTTTCTTGTATTTATGTTTGGCTGGACAATAACGATTCAAAATATTACTTAGGGGTTTATTTTCCCCTCTGTTCAATTTAACAATGTCATGCTACGCTGAGAAGTGTATCTTTTGTTAAATTTCACTTTTACCCAAGCAAATTTGGATATATGTGTTGTAGATCTGTAAACAAAACAGAACAGAATAAACTACTTTATTTGGAGACACATTTTAACCATTTTGAGCCCTAAAATTGTTTTCTATGTAAGTTTTCACACACATTGTTACGTAGAAGCTCCATCCAGGAGTAAAAAAAACATAGAAACAACACAAAAAGTAAGGCTAAACACCACTTGTGAACTATACTTCTATAATATTCCATAAATATATATATGTTTGTATTGCCAAAACTTTCTGTAATCAATGTACCCACGACTGAAACTGTCCATGTAGGTTTTTCTGTGTGTTCTTGAAAACACGGCGTGTTTCGCATCACCTGCTTCTATCTGTGAAATGGCAAGGCACCACCATTTCTGCAGGGCCGTCCCTCATGTAACCCAATGTGCTTTTTGCAAGTGTTTCCCACCTTTGTGCTCTGTGGGCTGTTCTTCAAACCGTGTCTGCTCTGACTTACACTGTTAGTCCTTCATTGAATCTGTTACGAAAGAAAAGGCCGTTTACAGATAGCCCTTCCCCAAATCTGAGGAAGAAGGGGGTTTCAGAGGAACCCTGACCACAGACACAGTGTTACTGAGGCACACTGCCCTGAATTATTTTCATAGTGCAGAAAGACGGGTTTTGCAGACTTGGTTTCCAGTGGGGGAGGAGGAGGAGCATGTGCGAGGGGGAATCTTTGTGTAAATAAATTCACTTTCTTCTCCGTGACTCTGGCAGAGGCATCTCGTTTGTAACGCGATAGAAGTCCGTGATGATAACCTAATTATTAGAAGTAATGTTACTTTAGCGAGATCGCTGGCATTTTTACAATGTTTGTACAAGCATCAGCAATCTAGAGGAGAGAGACACTTTGGCACAAGCCAGACTTTTTCTTGGCCCATCATTTAAAACCCATAAATTATAAACAACCCCCTTTCACACTCAATAGGAACTCAACTCCTTTGCAGCAGCATCTGATGTGCTGAACTCTGGTCACCCATTTAAAACACAACTTGTCAGCCAAGGCCAGGCCTGGGGCCCAGCCTTGTCTTTCTTTGCAAATAGGAGCCATAGCACCCCTTCTCTGCACCCTCCATCTGCTCCAGACCCATAACAGGGTCACTGAGCCAGGGCCTCTAAATGCCGGCAGCGCTGCAGCGGTGCTTGGGTTAGGGAGCTGCTGACAGCACCAGTTGAGAGGCATCAGGGATGCACTGAGCTTCAGCGAGGCCATGCAGGTGCTCCTGTTCAGATCAGTGGGTTTTGGGTCTTCCACTTGTTGTTCTGGTCCTTGCAGTAACCCACCATTTAATGGGGCTGCAGCAGTTTCCCTGCTGCAAAAGGCAGACGAGGCTTTGTGTTGGGTCCATGCAGTCACTGCAGGGCTGAGCGGCCCCTTTGCACCCTGTTTCTTTTGAGGGGAGTCCCATCCATGTCCCTCTGGCTGGGGCCTGGTGAGCAGCACCGCGGCAGGGGGACCCAGGCAGGCACAGCCAGGGGCTCCCGGGGCTGCCACGGTCTTGCAGATGCCACTTGTGTGGAGCTGGGAAAACAAAGCCTAATGCCTCCTGCAAGTGTTCCCTGGGCAGAGCAGTGCAGGCTCCTAGCCCTGGTCCCTGGGCAGGCCAGGGAGGGACCACGGGGCACCCTGCATGGCTGCCACCATGGGACCACGCCTGGGTCAGCCGGGGCTGCAGGGAACCTTGTCCATGGGCGAAGAGAAGGCAGACGGTCGCGCGCCCAGGAGGAAAAGACAGGCGGGGGAGGCTGGCTAGGAAAGAAGGAGCCCACCACCACCAGCTGGAAGCCCTGTGACTTTGCTCAGCACCAGGAGGGTCAGTGGAGCTCCATTGCAATGAGTCTGAAGGCTCTTCAAATGGGGTCTCTGTACCCCTCCAGCCCCATGGGAAGCCCTGTGAAACAGCCTGCAGGGGGGTCTAGGCACAGAAGGGACTACTTTGTGGGGGAAAAAAGCCAGTAAAGGGCATGGAGCTGCTGGGCTACTGCTGGTAGGGTGCCTCTGTGACAGCTGTCAGCCGGGGAGGGAGGGAAGGAGCTGCAGGTTGAGACGCCGTCCTTCTACGTGCCAGCCTGCCGTGTGTGCCCAGCGGCCGCACACAATGGCAGCCCGGCGAAGGCGCAGCGGGCTGTGCAGCGGAGAGGCCCAGGCGTCCGGCACCGCCGCTGCAGACCTGCCTGGAAACAAAAGCTGGAGCCAGACAGGCGGCACAAAGGGGCTGGTGCTGCCGGGGCAATTAGGGCTGCAGTGGCTGGCTGGGCACCACGTGATGTCATATATTGATGAACCAGCTACCTCTGCTTTTAAAAGGCGTGAGATGGGCTGGACCAGAGCTCCATTGTCCACAGCCACTTTCCAGGGACTGAGCAGCAGGTTAAACCCCGAACAGGCAATGGCTCTCCGTTCCCACACGAGCAGCGGCAGTGGGTATGCCGTGGTCCTCGCTGGGAGCGGGGCTGGCAGGGGAGGGAGGGGACCGGCTCTATTAAGGGTCATCAATCACATGATGTGCACTCTTCACTCGACAGCGGTTCCTCCTACTTCAGCTTGGGCCTGAGCCAGCTGGGACACGACCAGAAACCCTGGCCAGCAGAGGCAGAGCCCAGTCCCGGAGCCGTGGACTAATGTGGCTTCCAGCCTGCAGGGTGGGACTGAGCCCCTTCAGTCACAAAGGCTGAGATGCAAAACAGGACTCTGTAGGCAGCAAGATGTCCGTGTCTGCACATCCCCAGGCACTTGCAGATGCTGCTGAGGAGCAGAGCTGGGCCTTTGTTTCTGCCTTCAGAGCCCAGGGTCCTGGAGCTCCCTGAGCGGCTCTGGGATGAACCCCAGAGAGGCTCAGCTGCAATGACCATAAGTACAAAGCTGAAGAAAACTAGCATGGGAACTGTACTCAGCAGGATGGAGGTCTTCTGCGTGAAAATACTCCTGAATGTACAATTCAAACACTGGGGTTCATTTTTTCTTTATTTGCTGATGTGCAGTTTTCCTTGCAACAGCAAAAGTTTTGGGAGAGGGTAGACTGAGTGAGGTGTGTAGCCTCCATCTTTCCTCCAAGGAACCCAGGCCACTTTTAGGGTCTTTGGGAGCAAGAAGGGCTAGGTAAGGACAACACACATAAAGAAGTCATCTTTTTTCAGGGATTTCTAGGAGCCTTAGGAATTTCAAAGGATCTGTTTCTAAAACATGGAAAAATTGTCCTTAGTCATGGGAAGAAATCTAAGAACTTGGAGAAATTAAAAACTAACAAACAAAATGAGACCCCACCTGGAGTCCTTCATCCAGCTCTGGAGTCCTCAGCACAGGAAAGACATGGACGTGTTGGAGTGGGTCCAGAGGAGGCCCACAAAAATGCTCAAAGGGATGGAACAGCTCTCCTGTGAGAACAGGCTGGGAGAGTTGGGGTTGTTCAGCCTGGAGAAGAGAAGGCTCTGGGCAGACCTTATTGCAGCCTTCCAGTACTTAAAGGGGGCCTAATAAAGGGGGACAGACTTTTTAGCAGGGCCTGTAGTGATAGGACAAGGGGTAATGGTTCTAAACTAAAAGAGGGGAGATTCAGACTAGATAGTAGAGTTGGAAACTAGATGGAAACATTCAAGGTCAGGTTGGACAGGGCTCTGAGCAACCTGATCTAGTTGAAGATGTCCCTGCTCACTGCAGGGGCATTGGGCTAGATGACCTTTAAAGGTCCCTTCCAACCCAAACTATTCTATGATTCTAAGGCAGAAATCTTGGCTGCAAACCCTGTGACATCTCTTGTTTTGCAAACAGCCATATGGCTTACCTTGATACCTCTGAGTTATCAATATGCATAATTTTTCTTTCCTACCAAATTCACAGCCATGGGACAGTCCAAAAACAGGACATTACATGGCACAGAGGTCTGTGGGGAATCACTTGTCTGGGGAAATCCTTACAGAAGGAGGGAGAGACTTTCCTCTTCCCTGTGTTCATGCAGAGGATCTTTGTAGTAATCCCACATACTGGGAGAAGAGGTCACTGTCCCAGGCCTGGTGAAACTGCCCCAGGGATCAACTGGAAAAGGGGAGCTTGTGGCAGGGAAATATCAATGGCAGAGGGAAACACACCTTCCTCAGGAAGAGTACAAAGTACCCTGCCTGTCTGGAAGGGCTGTGCTTGTATTGGAGCTGAGCCTGGCTCCCCTGGAGAGGCAGGACGGTTCCCCTTCTTTGCCCTGGGGTCTCTGTACATCCCTGGTGTTTATTCACATTTTACAAAGCAAAGTCCCCAGAGCTTCTCTTTCTTCTCTGGTAGCCTTCCTCCCAGGGACCTTTGATGGTTTGCCTGTGTTAACAGGGCCACTGCTTAAATCCCCAGCGTTTGCTTATGTCTCTTTGGGATGCCCACCCACACCCCGGCTGGCTCCACACCATGGACGTACATCCCTACGTCCTGCAGGCAACCAGCTCTCCCCGGCTGGCAGTGCTGTGGCAGCAGCAGGGAAAGGACAAGGTCATGCTTGAACCAGACCTTTCACATGATTTTCCCAAGGGCTGGGGAGGGATCTGTTGAACCTCCTGTGTGTTATTGTGACAAGCACAGAGGGTGGAGGCTTGCTCCAGAGAGGAAAGGCAACACGCCCCAACCTCAGCGGTCCCTGTGGCTCAGAGCTGCCACTGCCTTCAACACATGCTGCCTAAGCAGCTTCACCAGGGCACTGCTGGTAAGCGTCTGCACCCAGGAGGGCGTGGGACTTTTTGGCTGGGCTTGTTCCTTCATCACGCCTTAATGGTGGCTATCTCAGGCTTTGCAGTGGCCCACAAGTTTCCAGAACGGTGGTGGCCCAGGAGCTGATTTGGTCCATCATTCTCACAGAAGTTTCTGCTCCAGCAGCCCCCTTGGCTTGTGCTGTCACTGCACTGCTTGCACAGACATCCCTGAACCTCCCAGCCATTCTCAAATTGCCTTCAACATTGCCATCATGTTCTTTCCGCTCTTCTTTTTAACTCACTTTTCTTCTTCCTCCTTTGACTTCCAGGGACTCTTTCCCATTACACCTTTTGCAAAAAACAGCTGCAGTTACTCAATTTCATGTCACCAGGAGTTAGCTGTTTAAGTCTGAACACTGAAATTCATCAGCATAAAAAATTGCATCCCCCTCAAAAGCCAGACCAGCAACAAGAGAGGCTTTGCCTGTGTTTAGCCATTGATTTCTGCTTTCCTCATCCTTGAACAGTCCTGCAAAAACAAACAGGTAATGAACAAGAAACTCGGTAACAGGATCCAGCTGTGTGAATGGAAAGATCGTATGTTGGTGTGAACAAGGACAGCTCTCCTAGTGTTTAAAACACAGCTTTAGGTGTAATTAAACCAGTTGCATTCTGCAAACAGAAGACTCAAGTGAAGCAGCAGCCCTCCTCCAGAGCCTGTGCTGTTTGCTTCACTGTGGGCCGAAATTTTTACAGCAGGGGAGACTGAAAAGCACAGATGCTTTCCTGCGTGGACAGCCTTTCTCTGCTGAAGAGAAAGCCTGGTGTTCCCAGGCTTCTGTTTTGTCAGAGGATGACATTTTCCAAACTGCTCAGATTGCCATTGGTGTGCTGAGCAAGTTTGTATCACCCAGAATTTAACACCTCCCTCAAAATGCAGGTTTCCTGACAAGGTGCATTTGATTTAAACTCTTCTTCTAATGTATTCCTGCATCATCTGCAAATGGAAATGTAGGTGACATCCCTTTATTAGTGCAGCAGGGTAGCGCAGCCCGGAACAGTGAACAAGTCTCTGTCTGGAGAACTTTGGGTTTCTGGGCTTACAGTGACTGCACTGTCTGCAGACGGAGTCCCAGGCATGCCAAAGCAGTATCGGTATAGCCAGTCTTTGCTCTGCAATAGTTGCTTTACAGCAGATGAGCTGGATGAGCTCAGGAGAAAGTGTGCCTGACAGAAGGCCACGTCGCTGGTCAGAGCCCATATGCAGGGAAGAGCTCCCGTGTCCTTGTGGGCTTGTGTCTGCCTGTCCCAGGGATGTGTCGTCTCAGGGCCTCTGCAGCAAAGAAAATCAGGCCTGCTCTGAACCATCGCTGGGCAGAAGAGTGGGGCTGCTGGGGCTGAGCCACAGAGCACAAGCCTCCATGGGAAAGAGTTGAGGCTGAGCCAGTGAAATGGTCTGATTGTGTCTTCCCATAGCGTACCTTCCCTGCCACCAGCCTAGCCCTCTGAAATTCGCAAGAAACTTAGAGGATTTTTTCCTCCTCTGGGGATCCTGGTTCCCCCTGGGTGGTTGGCACCACGTCTGGTCCTCGCAGAATTTGTGGCCTCTTCCTGACAGCAGCAAGTGGCACTTTGGCCAAAAGCTTGTAGCACTTTTTGGGCTGTTGGGTAAGAAGGCACTGGATGATGGATGAAGGCTTTTGAATTTCATGTTTTATTTAGAAATAAAATATTTTTTTTATAAGGTACCACCCTTAGACACCACCCTAGAAGGCTACATGTCTAATTTGAAACAGCATGATGTAGCCCTTCTTTGTGTTCCTTGTCTGTCCAGTCCCAACTCACCAAAGCCCAAGTGTGCTCTGCCCAGCGCACCCTTTTGCTGTTCTGAACCGCTCTGACACATGGTTATCAGCTGACGAGTTGGATGAAACTCATCATTATCCAAATCAAGCATCATGTGTAGCGCAGACTGGCTGATCAAGAGTCACTTGGAGCCGTTTAGGGAAAAACGATCGCTTTTGGAGTCCAGGCTTCACATCCTCCACACTTGTTCCTGTTCGCTGCTGTTCTGGGGGGACAAAAACCAAGAGAGAGAGTTGGAGGGTTTGGCTGGGCAGTGAAACTCGCTGCATTCTCTGCAAATGCTCAGTAAACAACGCCGGATCGCCAAGGGAAAAATGAAAGCCCATTAAGGGGGTGAGCCCGGGGATTCACTTTTGAGAGGCTGCAGAGCACTTATCTGATGCGGCGAGACCATTACGTGCCGCGAGGTGCAGCAACCCCGCCGCGCACGCGGCTGCTCCCCCACGCTGCGTGAGCTCCCGTGGGAGCCTTCGGGGGCCTGGCCGTCGGCAAGGCAAGGGGCGGGTGCAGAGCTGCCCTGGGACTGGAGTCCAGTCAGCGGGAAAGCGCCGGCCCACCCGCCCTCCAAACTCCGGGCAAAGCGGGTCCGAAGTCCGCGGCGGCTCCGGCGGGTCCGGAGCGAGCACCGGCGGTCCCGGGACGGCTCGGGGGGGCTGCCTACCCGCAGCCCTGCACCGGCCCTGGGCAGCCGGGCGTCGGCAGGGGAGCCGGCGGCCCCCGGGACCCCCGGTGCGGGCTCCCCACGCCGGGCTCCCATTGGCCACGGGGCGGGACGTGCCGCCCCGCTCCCGGCCCTATATTAGGGCAATATTGCCCCAGCGGGGTGTGGGGAGCTGCGCTGCCCCGCGGGCCATGGACTTGGGGTACTTTCCCCTCGCCTTCCCGCCCGGGTTGTGCCGCGGGGCCCCGCAGCCCTCCGACCCCCGGCGGGGGGACGGCGCCTTCCTGGCGCTGGGCACCGCGGCCAGCTCCGCGTCGCCCCCCCGGCTGCCTGCTTGCGCGGAGGTGGAGGGGTACGCGGCCTCCCCCCCCGTGGCGCCGGGCCCCGGCTACCGGCCGTCCCGCGGAGCCGGGCCGCCGGGCTACGCCACGTCCATCTTCCCTGGGAGCGGCCGCCCGCCGCCGCCGGAGCCCGGCCGCCCCTGCCCCTGGGCGGGCGGTGGGGGGCTGCGGCGCCTCGCGCCCTGCCCCGGGGCCGCCTCTGCGTCCGGCTCCCCGGCCCCGGCGGCGGCCCCGGCGGCGCCCCGCACCTTCGAGTGGATGCGAGCGAAGCGGAGCCCGCCCGGGAGAAGTGAGTGGGGCGGCAGGGCGGGGGCTGCTCCCATCCCGTCTCCCCTCTGCCCCCCTCCTGCCCCGGCCCCCGCCCCGCTCCCCTCCCCTCCCCTGCCCCCGCTGAAGCGCGGTGTTTTTCGGCGTTGCAGGCGGCGCGGCGCCTTGCGGAGAGGAACCTCCCGCCTGCCCCGCACGCACCAGCTTCAGCACCCGGCAGCTGACGGAGCTGGAGAAGGAGTTCCACTGCAGCCGGTACCTGCCGCGGGCCCGCCGCCTCGAGGTGGCCCGCTCGCTGCGCCTCCGCGACGCCCAGGTGAAGGTCTGGTTCCAGAACCGCCGCATGAAGCAGAAGAAGCGGGAGCGGGAGGCGCTGGCCGCCCCCGCCGCCGCGCCCGCGGGTGCCCCGGGCGGCCCCGCGTGAGGCCGCCGCCGCCCCCCACGGAGGGGTCTGCCGGGGGCGTCGGGGCCGGGCTGGAAGCTGCGGCCGGCGGGGCACCCGAGGTGTCCTTTCACGCGGGACCGCGGCGGTGCAGCTCTGCGGTTTTTTCTATTGCGACTCACTTACAGTTTTATTTATGAGGGCTCGGGGTCAGGTGCTCGCCCAGCGCTGCTGCTGCTGCTCAGCTTTGGGCCGGGCCGAGGCAGCGCGCTGGCGCAGCTGGGAGCCAACGGGGCCTGCCGCCCGCCCCGGGGAGAGCAGAGAGCAGCTCCGGCAGCTCCCCCGGATCCGCGGGCGGTGGGAGCACGGCGGGCTGCCCCAAGCTCCCGAGCCCTTCTTCGTTTTGCATTTAAAAATGAGAGATCCGCAGGCTTAGGTTTATGCAGAAGAGGGTGAGAAACCCCGAGAAGGCAGAGCAGAGGAGAGTGGGGAAAACTTCCTCTCACGGGAAGGGGCAGGGATGGTCACCGCGTGAGTCCCAAGTTTTGAACAAAAGTGCCCTTTTCTTCTGCCCTACCCTTTGCAAAATTGCTGCAAAGAAAGAGGCTGTTTATGTTTGCATTTATTCCTCATTAGTTCCCATTCCTTTCTCCGATGTGGCTGATTTAGTTCAAAATCTGTTTAGTAACTGTGAGAGAAGGTTTTAAAAGAAAGAAACTCTTAGGAGGAGCACCTCTTCCTATTCAAACTGCAGAGGTGCTGGGATTTTCTTGCAGAGGCTCTGGGCTGCCCGGGACCGGCCAGCAGCCGCTCTGCTGGCTCCCAGCACCTCTCGCATGTGCCTGGGCAAGGATAAGACAACATAAAGCCTCTTGCAGCATCTAGGGCCAGACTCTGAGATCATCCAGCACTCTCAGGCTTCATTGTATCTTACGGTTAAAGAAATGCACAATATTAAATCAGTTTGCAACAAATCTTACCCCATGCAGAACCTCAGAGGCTGTTGAAGTGCAGAAAGATGCTTGGGTTTGACCACAGACTTGATCAAAAAGAGTCACAACGACTGATTACCCCATACAAGTGAAGAAATCACCAGTGATCCTCACTTCTCCTGATTTCATCTTTCTCAGAAATAAAATAACAGTATCAAAGTGGACAAAAGAGCCGAGTTTAGGCTCTTTTCCTGCCTGTGACTGGGAAGGCATAACAGCAATGCAGAGAGGAATGACATCTGGAGTTATGGGAAGGTGATTTTATGTATTTGTAGGACAAAATTTTGGAAAGTACTCTCTTTTTTCTGGATTTCTGCTGGGTGTGTCAGACTTTGGGGTGAAGAACAAACTGTAGCACCGGTAGAGATGGATCTGAGGGGACCTGTGAGCACTGAGTCCCTGTCTGGAAGCCAGCCCCAGACACCAACAGCCATTGGTCTTTGTTGGATGCTTGCTGGGCAAAAGAAACACAGAGAGAAGATGAAGATGGATGTCTCAAGTCAGAAAGTCCGCAATGTAGGGGATACTTCTTCCCTGTAATACCTCCCATCCCCCAAGGTGCCCCTCTCCTTGCAGGCTTTCTTATGAAGACTTCTCTTCTGCCGAGGAACTGGGAAGCCCCTGCCGATGGCAGCTTCAGCAGAGGTTGGTTGGAGCCCTGGGAAACAGCATGCTCCCAAAAGCCGGGCAGGTGCGTTGGGATGGTGCTGCGGCAGCAGGCCCACGGCTGAGTGGGGCAGGAGGCCTCCTTGGCAAGGAGATGGGTGCCCCTGCAGTGAGCATCTGTGGGAGGGGACCTCCCAGGACAGAAGTGTTTGGTTTACACATCATATCGCAACTGGACGTGGAAAGCACAATAAAGCTAGCGGCTCGCGGTTGTGCATGCACACGGGGACGTTTTTGTTCTGTATGTGGTGTTATGGTTCATGTCCCGCTGTCTGATTCGCTTCATGGCTATCGCTGAAAAATTCTCAGGACTGAAGAGTGAAACTAGTTGCAACCAAAATATGTCGTTTGCAGTTCCTTATTAAAGTAATGGCACCAAACAAGCATTTGCACTGCAGGCTGATCATTCATTAAAAAACAGGAAATAATATTTCTGCTACCTGTTTTTGAGAAGATGCTATTTAAAGCAGAATAAAGCAAAATCTGATAAAATTCATGAAAATTCAAGTAAATAAAATTTATTTTGCAAGCTGAATATTAAAGGCAAGTCAGTTACTAACCAACCCTTTTCATCTGCTTTTAAGGTATGTCTCCTGTTAGTACTTCTTATTTTTTTAAACAACAAATAAGCATAGACATGTAGCCAGAATAACCCATCTTTCTAAGAGCATATGGTTCACACGCAAAGTTTAGAAAACAGCTGTGTTTTCAGTTGCCTCCAGATTTGTCACATGTTTATGGGGTTGCCGGTTTGTCAGCCTTTTATTTTCCTGATGATTTTGACATTTGTGCTAGGCACTTCAGGCCAGAGGAACATTTTTCACACTGCTGGCATGCTCCTGCGCTACCAACACGGAAAGAAAGATTCTCATTGATTTCAGTGGTGCTGGATCAGACCATTAGAGCACACTAAGTCTTTTATAATGAATGTTTTCATGCAATATATTTTCCTGAATAAATAAATACATGTGTCAGCCTTGTAGCAGTGCGCAGTTCTGTATCCATCAAAATGATACAGCCTGAATATATATTTACTTGCAAATTAAGATGAAACCTTACAGCTCTTTCATGGCAGTCTGAATCAATTTGCTGGTATGAACACAACTATATTCTGTCTTAAGAATCAGAACTTAGTATTAAGTGTAATTTCTGCTCACATGACAGGGCCAGTTTAACAGGATCTTTCTTCTTCACAACCAGTTTTAGGTGTATGAGGATTAGATACCGCTCCTTTGCACCGTTCCATCAGCAACAGACCCAGAGGAAGGAGCTAATGCAAATCATGCGCCAATTCCTGAATAATTAAATAAAAATGACTGTGATATACGTGGGTGCACACATGAGACAAATAAATGATAGATAAGGTCTAAGATTCACTCATTTAGCTTTAATCCCAAGAGTTTTGTCTTACACTTGTTCAGTTTGATGCCTAGCTGTTGGAAACACGTTTTAAGTTAGGCAGATAGAGGTAAGAGCACAAGCTGCAGTTCTCACTGCAACCGGAACAAAATATTCCAGACTTGCCTTAATAGGTACCCACCACCATATAATTTACCATAAATTATGAAAATACTATTTTCTGGTCTTATTTTCCCTCAAACCTCATTAGAAACTACAGAAAGTAATTTTCGCCTACTGACTATTACTCAAAGGCCACAAGCTACAAAGGGATATGAACAAAATAATTTTTTTAACGTGTTCCCATTTTGCCCGAAACAGAACAAAAATACTGATTTGGAAGGCTTCCAAGGGGGAAAAAGTTGTAAAATTACTAAAATGTTCCTAAGCGGTATATGTGAATGTAGAGATTTCATATCCTTTGGACAGATAAGTGATAACAGAAAATCGCACTTCTGAAAATCAAGCTTAGGCAAGAACTTAGGCTTGCTTGGGTATCTGGCTTCCCATGCAGAACTGAATGAGTATGTTATCGCTTGCAAATACGATAGGGAAACGTATCCTTTTGGGTTGACCCGCAGCAAAGGGAACGCTTTGCTGCGGGTCAACCCAACGACTCCAGTTTATGGTATGAGCTGCATATATAGGTTTATTTTGAGCATGAAAGAACACAGCAGTAAGCCAGAAAACAAAAATACGCAACCCAATCACCACATTTTAATCTCCTTTTAAAAGTGTGCCATTTCCTCTATTTATTGGTAGAACCTGGAACGGTGGCTTACACATAAAACGGTACAGATTATTAGTAGAGGAGGACCGACTATTACCTCTTTTAAGAAAAATCTTTGCAGGCAAAATTACAAAATGGAAGGACCTCCTTGTAGTTCCAAGCACTTGTCTCTAACAGCTAATAAATCGTACTTATGATTTGTCCCGCATCGCTCTGGTAGCCTAAATTCCAAGGAAATCCTGAGAACACTTGCAAATCCCTGACAACCAAGGAGAAAGAGGTATGGAGAGAAACCCCAACTAAGACATGGTTGTTACCAGTTTATCATTAAGAGGTGACTGAATTTTAAGGGAAACGCATTCCTTTCTATTGGCAATATATGGCTACACATTGCTATATGTAGATGTCACTCACTCAATCTCAGCCATAATTTTTTATGACTTTTCTAATATCATTGAACTAGAGGAGTCTTTGGCCAGGAAAAGGCACCCTGTTGAGAGGTGGACGAAGTGATAAATCATTCTGCTCCTTATTGTAACAATGTCTGTTATTCACCCCCCTCCTCAACCATACCTCTAAAATGCTCCCCCCCAAATAATCCGATAATTCTGGGTGATATATAGGAAAATATACTTCCCAGAGCCAGTGTCTTACTGTATTTTAGTTTTATTCAGAAACCATTTGCTGTTCCTGAGCACCAGCTAAGCGAACAAAGTAACCCTCAGCTGTGTAACATGTGAATCTTCCTTGGTTTAAACTCAGGCCTGCAAGGGTGCTAAAATCTCAGATAGAGAGATAGAGTCCTGAGTTCTGTAAGCAGGACAAAGATTCCTTTATACTGAAAAAAATTAGACCACTGGCCCACAAAGGATCTTTTCATAAACAATTTTGTTTTTCTTGTGTTTTTGTTTCCTCAAAAGGCAAGGGCCCCTGGTGATTAGCAGATTGGAAACCAGCAGTTTAAGTAAACAAACAAACACAGTCAGTCCCTTCTCTACCAGCCTATCAGACTTCCCACCACCTGGAAAATAGATCTTTTTACCACACTTTATCAGAAAGCATAGCGTTACAAATAATAAAACACAAGAAATTTCAGTTTATTCTGGAAACCAAGGCATTTTTAACCAGGATGGCATAACACACCTTACGAAGATGTTTAACAGGTCTAAATCAAGCAGTCTGGCCCATGGCCCTGGCCTCAGACTGGGACTCCTACACACACCAGCATGGGGGACGTACCTGACCTGGGTGCTTGTGTCCTTACACAGAGAACAAAGACCTTTGCAATGCATTGATCCATGCTGCTGTGGGTGTGCATAAAATTACACCCATGTGTGAATTCGGTGGATCAGGAGAGCTGCTTCTGCTGGGCAAAAGGAACCATTCCTTCTGCCCATACAGCCTATGAAAAACACCCGCATCCCAGTAATATGATTCTGGTGACATTAGTATAGCAGGAGAACCTGACCTAAGGCTTCCCAGCCATTACTCCTCATCTGAACCATTGTGCTACACTAAATCTACATTCCTCATGCCCTTTTTTATGTTCCTTTAACAAGTAAGCTAGATTAAACACAATAAAGTTTAGAGTGGCATTTGAAAATAGATAGAAATCTCACTAAATCTTTTAATGACTACTCAGATTAGATTTTGCCCAGTTACTGTTCAGATAATGGAAACGGTTTCTAATCCTGGCAATCTCTAATGTCAGTTCCTTATGGTAAGCAAAGATATTGGAATAATTATTTTTAAAACCCACGCATTTATGGATTTCTAAGTTATACCATTTATGTGGGGTGACGTTTTCTTCAACATCTGAGTGCATCAAATCCAATGATAATTATCAAACAATATTAAAAGCCTATCAATAAAAACCATCTATCTTTCCCTTTAGAAATTCATCTGAGTAAAAGTGTGGTAGGTACACGACACCAATGGGTTACCAAACCTGTTTTCTCAAGCTGGAGAGACTAGACCCCAAAACACAGTGCATGCAACAGGGTGATGTTGCAATAGGTCCAAGATTTTGTAAAATTTTTTAATTGTAACCAGCACTGTGAGCACTGTGACTTTCGCTTTAATGCGATGAGGCAGACAGTTAAAAAAAAATGGGACAGGACTGTTGAACACTCTTAATGTCACGTCTCACTTAAGAAATGGACACACCTGGTGCTTCTGGTTGCTTTTCAAATGCACTACCAAATCAAATAGATTTGGTAATCTCATCTGGGACTTCACAGGTGTGAATTGTTACAGCAAGAACCACACGAGAAAAGGACTATCACAGTTCTGGGGCTAATCATAAATGTGAAAAAAAAAAAAAAAAGAAACAAGAAGGAAGAAAAGCATTACATCCTGCCTGCATGTTGTCAGTGTCATCTGTGATGCCGTTGCGCCTGTCACCTGTGTTCTAAGGTCTGCAGCAGAGCTCAGCCACCCCAGAGGCAGGCAGCGGTGCTTTCACAGGCGTGCACATAGCAAGAACTGGGAGAGTGTGGCTTTGGCCTGTTCTTCTGAAGACTCTTTTCCTAAATTTAAAATCCATTCTATTTAATAAAAAGGCGATGGCATATCCGGATGTTGCTGGCAGCTGTCACATCCAAGCAGGGACACCCAGATCTGTGGTCACTGCCAGCCTGCAGTTTGTTTCCTAAAGCCTTCATCAGCCGCAGGCTAGCCTAAGCCTCACCGGCGGCCGCATGGTGCATAGGCAGTGCCACCAACTGCTCACATTTGCTGGGTTTGTCAGTCTCAGGGACTGTTTTGCATCGGTCCTGTTTGCATTCAACTATGCTGACAGTTCAGACTGACTGGCCATCTGACTCATCGGTGTAAGTCTTCTGTTCCAGAGTTGAGATATACGGGCATGCCCAGGCATTCATTTTACTAAACACATTTAACTCTGAACATCTGACTAAGAAGGCTTCAGATTCTAACAACATTGCTCTTGTAACTTTTGCCAGCCTTCAGGGAATTGAGAGGAGGTAATGGATTGGGGATGTCACGCTTACACAGGGCTGCTAGCTGGACTAGGCTGGAACTTCGCTAGCCTGTGCTCTGTGCACTCATGGAAACTGAATCTGGCTCATGTGACTCAAAATATTTCTCAATCAGGCATTCCTTTTCCACGTCCCAGTGTTCAAAAAGTGTCAAAGTGCATATTCTTTGCAAAACGTTCAGCAATCGTTGCTGCGCTACTTTCTATTTCTGGCTGCTTGGTCTCAAAAAAGACCAAAGGAGGCATCGGCTGCTTTTCTCATATCGTTCTACGAGTGCCAGGAAAAGGATCAAACTGATCTGCCACATCTTCTCACAAATCTCAGGAGGTACCCAGCCACACCAACTCATACCCACTGCTAAAAAGACCATATGTTTTTAATCTATATACACTCAAGTTATTTCAGCCAGCGTAATTTTTTTCCTTACCACAGTTGTACCCTGGGGAGAAACTATGTCAAGTATGAACTTCTACAGCTGTAATGAAGATATGGCAAAGCTTTTCTTGTTCCTTTTATGGAACAAGACAATGATTTTAGATGGAGTAGATTCAACTTCTGAAGTTTCTGCTATGTCATATCTAGTGAATCAGTTCTCAGCCTCCCTTAAAAATATAGCAGGGCACTCCTGTATGGTCAGGCTACGTGTTTAAACTGGAAGTGTTGACAAAAAAAACCAGTGAAAAGCTTCTTATTTATGAGACACATGGGGGAAATGACTCAGAAAATAAAAAGTTACTTCCATGTAAGCTTTTTCAAAAAGGAGGCTTCCCATCTGGAGGCAAAAAATTTATAAAAGGTCATTCAGCTCTGCAGCATTTGGCTGCAAAACCAGAAAAGTCAGTATCACCAGTGGATTGCTTCTCTGAGGACCAAGCAATCAGGTAGAACCAATCATGACTCTGCCGCTGAAGTGAGACGGACAGCATGAAAAGCCAAGAGCTAAGCCCCATCCCGGCTCAGCAGAAACAGTATTCATGTGAGAGCAACAAGGTTCACGTCCCTGCTCCAGCGTGTTGGTCTCCTCCCTAGAGCACTCCCCAGGCATACGGAGGTTGAATGGCATGGTTAGAGGACCTCATGAGTTCTCTACCAAACTTTCTTCTTAGGTCTTAAAATTTTCTGCTGGGCTTTCATGTTGCAAGAGAGTCCTACACATACGATTGATGAGGGGTTTCTGTAGGTGGGTTTTGCTCTCTCTCTATTTCTAAGATCTTTTAAAGGGGTTTTGGTGTTACCCCAGCGTGGAATAGCAGCACATTTTTTAATCTCAAAAATCTTTTGGGACAAGGAAACCATTTCCTGCCCAGCTCTACAATTAATCACAGCACATCCCTCTTACAGTGTGCTACAGATAAATAATTCATTACAGCTGCCTCTTCCCTCTGTGCAGGGTAGGCAGTTGTGATCATTTCTACAGGAAGAAGGAGAAAGTTAATTCTTTCTAGGCCAGCCTCCAGAGAAGGATTTAGACCCTCTCACAAGGAGCTTTGATGAATTAATAAACCTCCTCAGTATTTACCACACTTGTCCAGAAACTGAGTTCAATTGCAGCTCTTTAATTTTCCAGATAACATCTTTAGAGTTTGAGAAGACTTGCCTAACCAGTGCCTACAGTCAAACTGCGAACAATTATTCTTACTTTCATTAACAAGATGGATCAGGATTTTGCTGCAGTATGAACTATACAAATACCAGGATGAACCTTTACAGCCATCACTACTGCAAGCTGAGTCACAAATGCCGAATGACATTTGTGCCATTTTTACAATGCAGCCCTGATCCATGCTTTAAAAAAAGATTTATTGGTGTCTGGTCAATCAGGGGTTAAAAAAAGATAGGCAAGTATGGACACAGTCTGTTAACACAGGTTGGATCCAAGGGAGCCAAGGGTAGAGTCAGTTTGGCAGGGAAAGCAGAGGAAGGCAGTGTGGACCTGTGCAGAAGCACGGGCAGGGAAACCAGGGCAAAGTCCTGTTGAAGCTGTTCTCTCCCTTCTGGGAGCTCCTGCTTGCAGGCCCTTTTGATTTGAGATTTTGTTTAAAACCCAAATCCTGGTCCCATATAGCGTAAGTAAGTGAAACCTACTGCTCTAAATCTACCACCTGCACAGAGGAACATGCTCAATGAGCAGCTGAGACACTGTCAGGGTCCTGGGGGCATTGATGAGCCTGACCATCCACCTGGGACCCCCACCACACCCTGCCCATTGGCCCAGGGGACCTATTTAAAGCTCAGCTCAGGCAATTTGCCCTCTTTGCCTAGTCATGGCCCCTGTTTAGTTGGATGCTGACTCATGAGTTGATGTCCCTGTCCCCATCCCCATGGAGGTGCCTAATGCCCTGGGCTGAGAGCAGTGGGAGGGGTTGTGGCTGTAGAGGCTCTGCCCTACCAACCTGTGGAGCTCCCATGTAACAGTTTAGGTAAAGCTGGAAAGATCAAGGTCTGACTTAAAGATTTTGGCTCTTTTGGAGCATGGGGAAAGCTTCCACAGCAGCTGCTGTGAATGACAGGGATATGCAAGAGCCTTGGGGCGGGTAATGCCTCTGGTGAGTAAAACAGTGATGTTGGAATTTCTGCACAACTGCTTTGATGCCTGCTCAGTGCAGCTGCAAGGATGATGTGCTAAAATAGACTTGGGACCCCTGAAAATCTGACCCTTCTGAATTTAAAGAAGGCAAGAAAGGAAGTAAGTGAGAAAGGCAGGAGAAAATGATTCATCTAATGGCTTTCATATGCAGTTTGAGATCCCCTGTTTTCTTTTGGAAATGCTATTCTTGTGCCTCTTAAAACTCTGTGAAAACTCTTTTTATCCTCATGTGGGTTGTTGGAAATGCATCAGCATTAATTGATTTGTCAATTAAGTATGCAGTATCTTCCATAACTGCAAAGTGGTTAGTGTTAATACTCTGACAATTGCATTTTTATAGAAGCAGGTTCCTAGAAATCATACCTTACCTTTTTAAACAACTTTTACACTAAAATTTGTACCTTCCAGATTATGAAAATGAGAATACTGTCAACAACACACAATTAATTTTATCATAGTGTGAAAATCCATTGTTAGACACACCTAAACTCCCATAACAACACCTTCATTTCTTACTCAATCAAGGATGCTACCGCAAGACATACATGCCAGCTTCTCAAGGAAGTGCACAGGAGCTGCAAAGGCGAAAGTTTGGCCTCAATTGTGAGTTCAGATTCTCATATAAAATGGTACCTCCCTAGGAAACTCACTGAAAAACTTGCAACTTTGCTCATACTTGAGCAATTTTGGCACCATTCCTCACACTGAAGAACAGCGGATGGCATAAAATGGCTGATAGGCAAACACTTGCATTAAATATATACTGAATGCCCTGTGCAAGCCACTTGATCACGCTAGTCCAGATCCATCTGTTTCTGTTGCTCTGTGTACTTTGCCAGACTGTTTAGTGTACAGAGACCCTCTGGCATGAAGTCATGCTAAAAACACCCTCCTGCTGCTGCCTGGCACTGGATGTGTTGGCAGGGAAGGACTTACTCAAGTCTTCCTTCATTGCAGAGATTCCCAGCAGCCATAATAGCTTTCTGAAGGCACTGACAGGCAGCACAATGCAGAGCCACCCCCAGCATGCCCTAAGTTACACCAGAGGAGCAGCCTGGCTGGGGGCCAGGCAAGGAGCAAGCGTTTCAGTGCTGGTTTGTTTGCTACCACTTGGCCTATTCTCAACCACCAGCCATGCCACACAAGTAGTCTTCAGAGGTTTTACTCATCAATGAAATTTCTGCGCAGCTCTCTTCCAGAGAGAACCGTTCCTAATTGAATCGATGACTCTCAGCATTCCTTCTGTGTTTTGGAAAGGCCTGACTCTTGAGAGACCTGCTCCATGGAAAATGGAGAGCAGTGCTTTGGGCAGAGGTCCCCAATCGTGTGCTGAGAAGGTGCTCTGACGAGGTCTGTTGAGCAGCACGTGGCCCCAGATGGTTGTCTTGGGATGAAGAAAGGCCATACCGCAACACAGAACAACTCTGCAGTGTTCTCTACCACCTCAACAGTGCTCTGAAGAGGAACGTTTGCTATCAGTGTTTGGCACATGATACTACTGTATCCACCTTAAATTGGACTTTGCCTACAATGTACTTCATGAACTTCAGAACTGTCCATGACACCTAGCAGAACTCAAATTTGGAGAACCTCATTCAAATGCCTCCGCTTTCTGGTGATTGGTCTAATCTTATGGCCTGTCATACACTTGGCCAGCTAGACTGTAATTTGAATGACTGGCAATAGTGGATGTGTGAAAAACCAAGTAGCTTAAAAAAATGCAGGAGATGAAAAGTCTTTCATTGCCATCTCCCAATTCCTCTTGTAAAAATATTGTTAACAATTCTATCTGCAAGGGTCTTACACTGCAGGTATAGATAGGCACTACTGATAGCCATACATTTTATTAAATATTAACATGGAACAAAAGATCAGTACAAATTAAACATACATGTTAAAAGCTGTTTAATACTAAGGGAACTAATAAGAACAGTCTTGCTTTTTTTTTCTAGGCAGAAGATTAATCCTATTCAAATACCATTCTATTTAAAATGGAGTCCTGTTTCCCCAGCAGACAGTTTAACCCCTAGCAATTAATATTTTACCTGGTAAAGGCAGCCCATGTGAAGAGATGGGCTATGAGAAAACTCTACTCCATCTTTTGGGCACGCTTGTGTAAGGTAAGACCCTTATTAAGGGTTCTGCTAGAACTACCCTGGTTGACTTTCTGAAATGCAAAGCCCAAGGGACAGCCTAATTCTGCCTTTTGGTTTTCCTTGAAATCCTATCTGAAAGTGCATCCTTTTTTCCGCACTGAAATCAGAGGGACTAGCACCTTGGGATCTGCTGTTACGCCTTTAAAATCTGTGAAAGCTGGAGAGCTTTCTGTGGTGTGGAGCAAGACATTTGTTAACGGTGTGGCCAGCTGAAGAAACGATTCGCATGCAGGCCCTGCAGGAAGCCAGGCTCACAAGAGTGATGCCTTTCCTCAAAGAGCGGGGGAGGAGAGAGGCGTATCGAATAAAGGTGACGGTGGTGATGGAGTCGGTTTCGTTGCTACTATCTATCATCACTGGAGGTCTTCCTGGAGGATGTCCTACAAGATGCTCCACTAAAACAGTCCTTTCGGTGGGAGCAAGGAGAAGGACTGGGTATGCAGAAACAAAAAACACCGCCCTGATGTCCTGTCCCAGAGAAGAGAGCCTGAGCATCTGTGCCCTGCCACATACTGGGGGCATGGGCTGAGCTCCACGCAGTTTTCCTCCTGTTTCGGCTAATTTGTTGACAGATTTCTGTTCCCTGACTTAGTTTGTATCATTCACCTCTATTTCTGGAGGTCAGCTCTTTCTCTCTAAAGCTCAGTTTGATGCAAACCTTTCTCTTTAAATGGGTGCTAACGTGGATTTGGCCTAGCTCATACTTCATGCTCATCCTTATCGGGGCAACTTTTGCACCACGTCTTGTGTTTTCAGCCTGCTGGTGATGAACGCGCTCAAATAGGACGCACCAGCTTAATTTAGACCGTCGTAATCTCCTAATACAAAGCCACGCAACTTCTCAAGACTGCTCAGAGTTTCTGTAATTTTGGTGCTATTCAACTTACAACTGTAACTAGAAATGTAGCTTTCATCAGCATTTTAAAATAATCAGTCCTCTTCCACATCACAGTTTTCAGTCCTCAGTCCATTGTTCCAGTGTATATACTGCCTCTTCTGCTTTTGCTACTGGTCTAACAGCATGCTTCCACTATCATGTGAAGAATATATCCATGCTTAGTGATTCATCAGTAAGTGTCACCAGAGGAGTTTCACATGCTTTGCAAACGTTAATACATTTCTATATTTGTTCCGTATCTTCTAGTACTTGCAAGATTGAAGATCTTACCTTACAAGACTGAAATATCATTGTTACCTGTCCTTCACAGTAGAATAAGTATTTGATAAAATGAGATATTCTTAATTCTCACTAAAGAAATGAGGATCAAGAGGCACTGTAGAATAATGAAAGAAGTCTCTCACATATCCACTGTCTTCTCTGCAATCTACATATTAGATGCATAATATAATTTTATGGCATTTTTCCAAACTTTGGATAATCTTTATATTATAGAATTAAGACTAAGAAATTAGTGGTTGTTTAAAAGCAAGGTGTACATCTCAAAATGCAGTTTGTCTTCTGGAACCTTAACTTGGGATGAAGAAGAGGCAGCTGTACTGAGACCCTTTACTGAGTCCCTTTAGTTATAACATACTGTCCCCAAGACACTTCAGGAAGCATTGTGGTACCAGGGTGTTGAAAAGAAGATATTCAGTATGGTGAATAAAGAAAGCACCTAAGATTCTCAGAACAACCTCCTGACAGATTCAGACCATTTATGCCAACATCACTTCTCAGTCATTTGTGTCTTAAAGGTCAAAAAATTAATGGTTCAGTTGGTACACTGTTCTGAACCAAGCCAGGGGAGCAATATATTCCAAAGCTGTACAGCCAGAACTAACGCTTTTGTTCATGTTTGGATCGGGGAAGAATTCTAACTTGCAATTAGCGTGGCACTTTCAGGTGGTGAAAGGTTGGTCTTTTTTCTGCTTTCAGGCTCTAAACCATATTTAGCCATTTCTGTTATCTTCAGAGAACTAATGGCAGTAAACCCTCACGTGTTGGAGCTCCACGTAGTTGAGTGACAGAGGAACTGAAGATGGCTTGAGTCATCTTTCTTGGGAGACCCTAGAGCTGGCTACAGCATTCCTAATAGCTCTTGCTACGCTGAATTAAAACAAAAACCAGCAAACAACCCAAAAAAACCCCTTCTGGGATTCTTTCATAAAAAAAAAAAAAAGTCTGAACTTGCATCTTTCAGCTCCTTAAGATACTGGTTTTATGTGGAGCATGTTAAGCTGGCTTTCCACTAATAGTAGAGATTCCCTGTGACTGGGGACTTTGAGCAACAGTATTTTTAAATGTGTTTGGGTTTTTTTTGTGGTGCTGCTCTGCTGGTCCAGTGCACGCTTACCCCAGACTCCTCTCTGCAGGACCGTAGCTTCAGTTGCGCGCGTGCGTACCACCAAGAGCTGCAAAGCGTCTGCGATTACCCTTCCGTAGATACTAATTTCATTTTTCTGCTAGAAGACAGCCGAAGTGCCGGCAGCGTTTCAGAAGCCAGCCGTGCGTACACAGCTGGAGGGCCTGGCACCTGTTTGGGGGTTCGGTGACCAGTGCCACCGCTCGCCCTAGGCTGCCATGGCGGCGCGCAGGGTTACGACCAACGCTCTCACCCGTCGGGATGCCGGGCGGTGATTCTTCCCGCCGTTTGACAGACTGGAGTTCTGCGTTCACTCCCCTTGTGACTATTTCCCAGTTAAGCGAGTGACTACGGCGTGGCTAAATACGCCGTCGTACCTCGCGTTTAACGTACGCTAGTAACGTTTCCAGGGGATGTGAATTCGAAGGGGTTTTTCCTCAGGCCGGGTTAACCGAGGAGAGGGAGAACAGCTCCCAAATACCGGTTTACTCGTAAGTGCCTTTCAGAGCTTCCCTCCGCTGCCCACGGAGCACGCTACGTGAGGAAACGCGCCCTCTCCAACACGTACAAGCGGCCGCCGCCCGTACCCGCCCCGCTGGCCGGCGGCGGGCGCGTGGCCCCGCCCCGGGCGGCGGGGGCGGGGCGGGCCCCGGATGCAGTTGCTGCCCCGGCGGCGCGGGCCCAGTTCCTGTGCGTGCCCTCGGCCTGCTGCCGCCCGCCCTCCGCGACATGTCGCTGGTGGCGGAGGCCTTCGTGACTCAGCTGGCCGGTGAGGGGCGGGGGCGGGCGGGTGACGGCCCAGAGAGCCGCGGGCGGGCGGGACGCCGCGGGCCGGGCCCCGCTTCGCCTCAGGCGCTGCGCGCCGGCTCGCGGCCTGAGGGTGTTGGCGGAGCAGGAGCCGCCGCGCCGGCCTCGGTTCCCTGGGTGACCCCTCCGGACGGGACTGGGGCTCCGCGAGAGCGAGCCGGCCACGCGTGCCTCGGGGAGGGGCGGCTGTGGAAGGCTGACGGCGGCCGCGGGCGCCAGGCTGCTGCACAGAGCTCGGCCCCGGTCGCGTTTCCCCTCACGTCGCCCGCCGGGCGCTCCGAGGTGAGGGCGGTCACCCTGCACAACTCCCCGCGGAGCTCAGCGGGCGGGTTCGCCAGGCCTTCTTCTTTAAGGGGTCCCTGACCCCTAGCTGTGTTAGGGAGCGTCTTTGCTTTGATTGAACAACTTCTCTATCTTTAAAACTATGTACTTTTTCTCAGTGGTCCAAAAAACCGCATCGTATTTACAATTTCAGTGGCTGGAGTTGAGTTCCGCTGTGTGGGAGAGCTCATTGCGCTGCCATCCTCTCCCTGCTCCCCAAGGGCGTGTGCCATGTTTCCTGTGTTGCGCTTGTGGAGCTGAGGAATGTCACGGTACCTTTGCTACTGGCTAGTGCTCTTGTGATCTGCTGTAGCTGGGCCGTGTAAACGGCATGTGAGCCTTGCCATAAAACAGAAACGTGTATCGCTGTGGTGTTATTAAGCAAAAATGGATGTTAATCTGTTCTCAAGGAAACAGAAAATGTGCACCTTGGACAATTCCTGGATAGGAAGTTCAAAATACATTTACGATGTTGCACACTGAAAATCAGTGTATTGGCCAGTTTCTCCTTGCTAGTTATTCTCTGTTCCTGATATCTTGCTGCTACACAAGCTCACAAGCAATAAATATTGCAAGGAAACAGCATTGCAATTGCTACTGACCTGTTGTGGAGGAAGCTGGTGTTTTGTCCCAGGAGCTGGGTCATCTGCCACTTGGTAGAGGCCACAAACATGAGAGTCCGAGTTGGATTTTCTACTATGAATGTACAGTTCCCAGAGCAGGCTTGCCCCTGACTGGTAGGTACAGTGAAGATGGCAGATCTTGAATCTAGGTGCATAGAGGTACCTATATACAAGCTTGAAAGTTGTGCTAGTCTCTTGGGTTGGCATTCATTAATTCACAGACGTTAGCGCTAGCCATGCTTATGTTCTGAGGGCCAGAGCCTTGATCCTCAGGATGTGGAGAATATGGTCACGATCGGCATTGCTTTATGCCATTTACTAGCCTTTATAATCTCTTTAGTATATTTTATTTCCATTGTGAAACACAAGGGTAATGACATATGTGAGTAGGTGTGGATTCTGCTGCATTCATCTGCTCTGTGGCCATTATGAATGTTCTAGAGTGACAGCTTGCTGATGTTTGCTTTTTTCTGGAATTATAAATACAAACTCAAAACTATACTGTATGTAGGCATCTCATTGCTTTCTTGTTGAAAGTGCTGTTCTTTTCCGCAACAACTTCCCGCTAAACAAGCAAATTGTTGTGGAATACAGCAATGACAGATGCAAATTAAGTATAGTTTAAGAAAAATGCGTGTTTGAAAAACTGGAAACAGGAAGACAAAGTTTTGCAACAACTGGCTCTTGCCCTCTTTGCTGAAGAGTTCTTCCTCTGTTCCTAGAGAGATTCTTTGCCCCCCTTGTCTTAACAGTTGTACTATTAAGGTGGTGCTTAAGCATCAGAGCTGCTCAAGTACTTCTGGACCCTCCTGCAATTTAATAACCTTAAGACAGTAGCACCTCATCTTTTACCTGTCAGTCACAAGTTAAGTGTAAGTGATGCTCTTTTTTTTTTTTTTTTAATAGGTTAACTAATGTATAGGCATCTAATCAAAAAATACTGGCAATGCTTCTCTATTTTTGCAGAGCAGAAATGGTTGGTGCTTATTTTATTAATCTTCTGCTGGATATGCTACTGTCACTCAAGGTACAGTACAAATCCTTGTTGCAGACCTGTCCACTGCAATTTTGCCATTGCCTTTGCTTTCCCAAAAGCAAATCGGTGTCAAAAGCAGTTATCTGCCTTGAAAATAAAAAATACCTTTGGCAGTGGGTCGTGGCCTTCCTAGCTTGTCTGTATTATGTACAAGTCCCAGACTGAAACTAAATAATGGCAAAATACCTCAATTTGTTCATATGGAAGATTTTTCTAAGAAAAAGAAAGTTATCTGGGGTCTTGGCTAATTCCCACCACACTTCTAGATTTCCTGAGACATTGCACAGACACAGGGAATATTTCATTATAGTACCAAGAAGACACATAAATGTCCTGCAAATGTAAGAATATTTGTGAGGAAGAAAAATGGTGTATCTGCAAGGAAAAAATACCACCTAACAATGACATTTGTTTTAATAGCGTCTTATCCCTGTATCTGTGGTTGTGAACACTGCCTTTCTGTTACGTATGGATGGAAATGTAAGAACGATTGAGAATTTTTTCCATGTCCATGAAGAATGAAATTTGATTGGCTTGTCATCAAGGGTCCTGTTCATGAAGACAGTTGCTTTGTCATGGCAGTTGCAATGAACTACCGCTGCCCTAACATATAGCATCTGTAAAACATGGGTCTTTGCACGCAGGTGTTTAAAGACAATCATCTCAGCATAGTTAATTTTCTAGAAATGTTTTAAAGCGGGGAGGGTTTTAGTAGAGGAGGGGATCATAACTTTCTTTTACACAGTGACTTGCTTGTGTATGTATTAGAAATTTTTTTTTTTTCTTCAAAGTACTACCTATCTTCACCTTTACTGCACCTTATGCATTCACTTTGGATGTGCCTATTCACTGTTTTGGCACAAACTGAAACACAGAAAAAGCCATCTGAATATAAAAACAACTTTTTTTACTGTGAGGATGGTTTAACATTAGAGCAGGCTGCTCAGAGCAGTTGTGGAGTCTTCATCCTTGGAGGTGCTCAGCACTGAACTGGACATGGCCGTGGACAGCCTGTTGCAGCTGACCTTGGGCTTCCAGAAGTGCCTTCCAACCTCAGCTGTTCCATGACCATCAGTTGCTCAGCCCGCTTGCGCTGCAGCAATAATTCAGCACCCTCTCTGTGCGACATGCATTCACCTGGATGTGCTGAGCGTAGCCTACTGCTGTAATGCATTAATAACCAAGTACAAAACACTGACTAAATCACTTACGTGGACTAAAGCACTTGCTTTAGTGCCATTCAACTGTTCGCTTATTCAGAAATATAGAGAGGTTGATGATGTGTCTTGGGGAATAATAAACAAATATTTCTATAGCTTCATGAATTGCAAACATGTTATGTCACGTTTTAAATCATCTATTTCTGAACTGTAGAAAATATTAATTGGATAATATGGTAAAGAGTGTTTAGAATAGCTCAGCATCAATCATGTATTAACAGAATAGGAAATGAGTGTTTATACTGGAAGAAGTATTAGAGTGCCAGCTTTCAAGTGGTCTGGAATATTAATCTTTCTAACTCTAGTAGTTTTGAGAAGCTGACTGCTCAAATAATCTATAAAAGATTGTTGAAAAGATGTTTAATTGATCACTAAATTACTCAGTATGCTTTACTTCCCGCCCCCCCCCCCATTAGTTTTAGATCAGTGATCAAAAGAGAGAAAATAATATCCTTGTTTGTCCTTTGATCTCTGGAAAATTACTTCTGGTTATTGTCGCTGAGTTATATCTAAGGGTCTTAGTCTAGTTTTAATACTAAGGGAAATGAATCCAGTTTGAAAAACAGATGCCCTTCTGCCTTTAGGTATTTTACATTCTCAGTGAGTCTACCTCCACTGTGACATGCCAGGGCAAAAATAAATCTGACGTGCATGTTTTACGTGTTGAGACAAGTTGCAATTTGGCTGAGAACAAATACATAGGGAATGAAAGCTGACCACCTAAAGACGTAGAATTTAAACTGAGTATGCATTTTGTGCATCAAAATGTGCATAGTTAAATGTTAACATCTCCTGCATGTGTAAGGTGAAAAAAAAAAAAGTTATTCTTAACAATAGGTTGTCTGCAGCACAGATTATTTAAGCCTGCTGCAGAGGTGCTTATATTCAAAAAGGTGATTTGAAAACACCAAATTTGTCAGGCTGTATGATTTTACCTTACAATGTTCTGTTACAGTTGCTTTTTTTTTTGGTAATCAAACTACAAGGAATCCCTTTAACTCTTGTTCAGTTTCAATAAACAAGTCTCGTATGCTGCTCTTGCCAATTTGTGCTCAGACACATATGTTTTATGACTTGATTTGAACCAATCCTTTGAGTGGATTGCCTATCTAATCTTTTTTTAGGTCGGGGGGAAAAATGACTTTCACAATTATTATAGTACAGTACGTATTTCATTTTGAGTTACTGTTATTTCTTGATGTTAAGAAGCAATATAATTACAGTTTATAATACAGTATGCTTCTGTAGTTGTTTCTGGCTCTGTTAGGACTAACCAGTCTTTCTCTAATCAGCATTTTGTTGTTACATGTTTTCTGCTAAAGTAGTGTCTGCCTTCCTCATGCCGGGAATGAGATTGCTCTAGAAATAACGGTAACAAAATTAGTAAACTAAAAGTAGCACATATTTTGATATTGCCCAATTTGACTTGCAAGTGAGCTTTCATCATTTGTAGAATGATTTGGATATGAGTGCTGTTTAGGAGCCTAGCTGTTCAGCTCACAAGAGGTCAGAGAAGAACAACTTTGGAGAGGAACCAGATTTTTCTTCTCACTCCTTTTTTCTCTCTGGCCCCTGGATGCTCTGTTCTCTGACTGTCCCTAGGCACTACCTTGATCTCTTCCTGTAGGTTTGGACCCTATGAGCTGCTTCCTTTTCAAAACAAGAATGAAAGCAAGAGCTTGGTTGCTGCCTTCTTTGCTCCAGTTAAACAGGCAGTGCGTGTTGCTGTGCATTTTCAGCTGCCTCTTTTGAAAGTGAGCGAGAAACTGCAGCTGCATGCAAGCCATGGGGAGGACAGAGAGAAAGTCCACACCAGGTTCTGACTTCGTTGTTATTATTTTTAAATTCTGGTCTTTAGTTATTAAGATGATGACAGAGATGTCACATGAAGATGGCTGTTTTAGTACAAACTGGAAGAAGTTACCTGTTCATAAAACCTATGAAATGTGTAGGAAGGATTGGAAACATCAAAGGAAAAAATTACAATGGTGCTGCAAAGAATGCAGGAAAAATTAATACCTGTCTCATTTGGGGGAAGAAGCCCAAGCAGAAGACTGGAATGTGCATACTGAGTTGGAAAGTAAAATGCTGAGATGGTAATTTTTGACAGTTCTGCCTTCTAGCTCTTGTATAATGAAATTGAAGCCAATGTAATGCTTGCATCTCTAGCAAGAACTTTAAAAGTTCAACTGCATGTGTGTGTGTTGTTTTTTGGTTTTTTTTACATTTGAATGCCATATTGGGGAAACTCTGGGTGCATTGGAGTGTGTTCACTGAAAGCCTTAGAAAAGAAATGAGGAAGACTGAGAATATGATTACAAGAACAGGATAAAAGTTTTCAGGTTTTGAAGTAGGGAGTCTGCAGTGGTTCCCAGAGGTGAGGAAGAGCCTGAGAGGTGCTGTTGCAAATAGCATTGTCTGTTTTGGCTGACTTACAAGACTGTGAGCCCTAAAGCAGCATCTTCCCCCCCGCTAGTGGCAGTGCATGGCTGGCTGACTGCAGCAGTGCTAAATGTTTGCATTTCTACCCTGCAGAGCTCTCCTGCCCAGAGATCTCTGCTCTTCTTGTCCCTTTGCAAGACTCTAGCCCAGGGAGTCTCTGTTACCATCACTTTGTATCTCCTGGTACTGCTGTGCTCAGGGCTGTGGGCAAGATAGGAAAGAGAGAATGAAGGGGAGCCTTAATGAAAGGCTGGAGGTGCCAGGGCTGGGTGAGCAGGAATTGTATGTGTGTGGAGCAACTTTTGGAGCAGGTATGGGATAGTGAGGTCCTGTCTGGCGGGACAGATGTGGGAAACCAAAATGTGTAAGATTTCTATTGTGGATCTGAGTAGGGGTGCTGTGGCTGAGAAAGCAGGGAGCTCCTTGGGCTGCTTTGCAGAAGTGGTATTCAGACTGCCTGCCAAGCATCCTTAGGGGAGGAGGGATTCAGACTACCACAGAGAAGAGGGGATCTCAATCTGTTTTACTTAGAGAGCTTTCAAAGGACTAATTTAAAGTATAGAGAAATAGATAACATGGTTAAGAAGTGTCCCGGTCCAGTAAGGCACTTAAGGCATTCATGAGTATCATACCTTCACTGTCCTACTCTTCACAGCTCCTGTGCTTGAAGTTTCACTTCTTGAGTCAAGGCCAAAGAAGGTCGAGGGACTTAAGTAGCACAAAGGAAAGTGATGGATTTAGAGATCTATAAAAAGCTATAATTAAGAATTACAGAGCTTCTTTGAGATGGAGCATTTATGCTGAATATCAGGAATAAGTAAAATAGCTCCAGCTTGTTGGGACTTTATAAATAAATCTTTTGAGATCATTTAGCTGGCACGTTCTCTGTTTTTTCTGAAGAAATCCAGATGTTGATTTAGGAACAACTTTTATTTTTGGATTTGATTTGTTGAGATTTTTTGGCCTCCTTTCCTGATGGGAGGTGTGATTCTGCAGGCGTGGAGATGCTGAGCGATCTCCCTCCTGAGGCCTCCCCTAGCCGTAAGAGCACTGAGCACCCTGGAGGACTGAACCGCAGATATATACACTCTGGAAAGTCAACTCAAAGACAATAACAGAATTGGACTAATGCTTAAATACGTGCAATTAATAGCTTTCTTGGAGGGTGAAGCAGCAGATTGTGTCATGCTAAATGGCTGCTGCAGTAATGTCACATGCTGACTCTCTTAGTGGTGTAGCCACAGGAAACCCAAATTTGAGAATTGCTGCTGAGATTGAGTCTTTACGTTGACAGTCTGCTTGATCAATAATTACTGAACAGTCATGATTTATCTGAATTGTAATATATCTATGAAGGAGGCCTGGGATGGATTTAAGCAAATGGTGTAATTATTTGATACATGATTTAATGCATACTGTTTAACTTGTGTGAAAGTTGGTTTTCATTTGGCAAGGCACTATAAAAGACTTTTTGGTCCTTTGTCAGCAGAGCCAGGGAGTTGCTGATGCTTTAATTTTTTCTTGGCCCTTGTTAGTTTACAGGATCAGGCCAATGACATGAAATTGAGCTGTACTCAGTGTGGGTGGCTTGAACCGGTAGGTCTTAAGGCAGCTAATTGACAACTTTCTCGTACTTCCTTTATTGATCACCGTTAATGTACGAGATGTATCTTTAACTGCTTTGGTTCCAAAGTGGCTGCAGCTTCACTGTATTCATCAAAATACACCCCTCCACTTATTTCCTGTAATAAGGTTATAGAAACACATAAATTCCTGCATTTTCTTTTTAAACAATGTATCGCTACTTGAAAGTATGACCGATTTGTGTTATGAAAAGAGAATGAAGTGATCATCTGCTTCTTTTTGATGCATCTTAACATCAAGTGGCAAATAATACTCTTTCCTTCTGGAGTCTGTGGGATAGCTTTCCATGTGGTGGTTTTTTTTTTTTTTTTTTGGTTACTACATCTAGAACATAGTGTGCAGCAGGTCCCCCCATAGCACCAGTCTTGGGAAACCAAAAAGGGTAACTGTTTTCCTGCTGATTGTTATGGTGTTTGCATAATGTTTGGAGACTTGTAAGTAATGATGTTGGATGTGGATGTTGCCCAGATGTAAGACTAAATTTCTTTTTAGTGTTAACTCTTGTGAGAAAACAGTTTTGAGGTATCTCATTATAATTTAATCAAATTTGTACCTTGGGAGAGGTTGAAGGAAACTCTGTGGAAATAATGTTTAGGTTAATCTCTCCAGCTGTAATATTGCAATATAGTGATTCAAATTAATGCCAACTTTTTTCTTGTTTTTAATAGAGGATATCTTGCCTCTTGGTTGTTTTAACAGGCCTTTAATGCCATGTGAACCAAACTGGTAAATACAGATGTTTTAGTTTTCCTCCTTTTTATGCAAGTCTAATATCAAAGTGTTTAAGGGGAATATAACAGAAAGGAAATTTATCCATGCAAATGTGGTGACTTTAGAGGAGGAGTAGTCTTTATTTCTATATATTATAATCCATAAACAACTTCTTAACATTTCAAGAAATTGCTCTGAGAAGATCAAATGTTCCCGGGCCAGGTCCTAGCCTCCTCTACACACCAGCACACAGTGAACTGCGTGGAATAGATTGTTAGTTGACTGAATACTTAATTTACAGAAGAAGAAAGAAGATATCAAAGGATAAATTGCTGGCATAGTGAGAATTCAGTAAATTTTAGTTTATAGGAGATTTGGGGCAGAAGATTGTCTTGATTTACTTCTCACTGTGTTAATTTCAGTACTTCAGAAATAATCAACAGGGTAGTAACATTCGCTGTTAATTCTTTAGCCTTAATTCTTATTAGGCATGGGCTAGTTTTAGAACAGAAAATTATTTCTATCTGCATTGCCTTCCAAGAATGTTCTTGCCCCACTGAAATTCTATGGTATTACTAAGAGCTGGGAACAACCTAATTTCAAGTTGAGTGTTTTCCTGCAAAAACTTTTAACCTGTTGATAACATCATTTCCCGTGCAGGAGGGAGCATCTTGATGCTTGGATCCAGAGGGCGCTGGCATTTTTCTGTGACTGATACTGAAGAATGCTGCAGCTTGACAACAAATGTGCTAAATGAGTGTCAGACTAGCAGGGCAAACACACCACATACCTTACTGCTGGAAACTGGCTATTCATACAAGACAGCTGAAAGGGCTAAATTGTTGTTTAGTATATTCCACAACAGAACATGCAAAGTATTTTGTGTCTTCTCATTTTCACAGTCAGAGTCTTATTTTTTTAAGTAATAGGATTAAAAGCATAACTGTAAACCATTTATTTCATTACATCCCTGTCACCATTGTGAAGCTGCTCGGGGAAGGTGAATGAAAATGTCTGTTTCCCCCATCCATCCAGTACTCCTCCACACAGGAGGAATAGTTTCCTGGTAATTCAGAGTGTAGGAGTTTTGTAAACAGAGTTTTGTACACTCATAAAGAGACTCTGGACATCCTGGACAAGGAATTGTTGGAGCTGAGGCACTGTAGAGCATCTTGGGAATGTGGTGCTTCCTCTTGCACCGACTTCACTGGGGCAATGTTACTGCAGCCTCCCATCTTTGAATTAAAATTCACCTCTGTGCAAGTATAGTATGCCTTGTTTTAAGAGCATTAGTTGGAGCTGAGATGTGTGCAGGCCTCAGGTGAGCTGCTGTTCCCCTGCTGATAGCAGGGTCCAGTGCTCTTAAGTATCTCTTCTTAGACAACATATGTGCATTTTGCTCTCTTGCTGTCCCAAAAGTATTTGGGTAGATAAAGCCTTATTATTGAAATGGCAGTCTGAAACAGCTGTAAACGTTGGAATCAAAATGCTATTTAAATATCTGTCTCTGGCCTTAATGTTGCTCAAGTAAAACATTTCACCACAAAATCTGAGAAATGCACCTAACGCAATACATTTTTAGTGGCAGAGAATTTGACGTGACCGTCGTGACTCGTTCTGTGCTTTGGAAGTTTTTTTGTAACAGCAGAAATTATGTATTTTCTAAGTAATTCTCTGACACGGCAGGTGAGGAGTCTAGGAATCTGTTTTAATAGATAGTTACAAACCTGAGTAATTAAAACTCCGCTATGAACATGCAACACACCAGGTCACAGAATTTTCTTCTACAAGTCTAATTTGACACCTAAGAACCCTGTTAACACTTGAAAAATCTGCATTTTCTGTGCTAAAGTGTTAATAAGTGAGACACTGACTAATAAACACGTTGAGCTTAGTGAAATTTTCATGCATTTTAGTCATCCACAAAACCAAAGAAGATGTTGTGTGGTGGTCTACTTGCTGTTTGACTTCTCTGGTTGTTGTGACGCTGCATCTGCCGAATTCTCAGCTCCTATGATAACAAGGCTTATGCAGTGATGCCTTCTGTGTCTACCTCCTTTTAATTCTCACTTCCCAGTAACTTTTGAACTCAAAGCTCATTCCAGACATATTTAACAGGGAGGACTGATCCTACAGGTGGTTGTTTCCTGTAACCGGCATTAAAACAAGCAGTGTGGTAGGGGAGAAGGGAAAGACAACAGTATGAGGTTTGCTTGTCCTGAACAAACAGCAGACAATCCACATGAAAGACTAAATATTTGAATTTGTTAAGCATGGGAAAAGTGTCAGTAGGGTGGGAAAACAACTTTTACTAAAGACTGTAAACTTGAGAGACAAACCCATTGAAAACCACACAATAGTAATTCCTCTGATTATGGAGGCAGAAGGAAGAAACAAATAGTTCCTTATTCTTAAGATATGTAGAGAAGCTATTCCTGTAAGGCATACTTCCAAGCAGTTATTTCATCCTGTGAGCAGCTAATGATAAAAATGTCTGTTGCGTAGGATCTAACACATAAATGCCTTTCTGTGTTGAAAGTTTCTGAAACTGAATTGACATCACATTTGTTAATTTTCTCTTTATATACCTAGCGCAACAGTAGCTGTGGTTAGCAGGGAAATGAACATCTACAGACCAGAAGATTATAGTTGCCGAAGGATAAACTGGATTTGACTTCATTAGTGCACAAATGATAAGTTTGTGAGGAGTTATTATAGCATTAATCAACTTGATGGATTGGAAATATGACAGAACTGAAGCAGCGTGTAATATTAGTGCCTATTATTCTACAAATTATGTCTTCACCTACATTCATAAGGCAAGAGTCATTGCCGTACATTAAAGATATTACACACTTTCTCGTCTTGTGGAGGCATGTGACATCCCTTCAGCAATTCCTCCTCCTCTCTTGCCCCAGTGGGGTTCTGGTCTCCCTTAGCTGCATGTTTCCACCTTACAAGTAATGCAAGGCAGCTTGGGAGCTGATATTTGGATTTAGCTTGCACCTTACGAACCTGGACTTCTCAGGTAGCAGTGTGTGTTTAAACTTCTTGCTCCATCAGAAAAAAGTATTTCATACTCTAAATATCTTGGAAGAGAGTAAGTAGAAATTGGAAGATATGGACAGGTAGTGAGTGGGTATTTAATTCTTTGATTTCCAGAGGATTGCACAGGCTTTGTGTATGTACCTCCAGTATTGTTGAATATGATCTGCTGAATGCAATTCTGAATGCATGCTGCAGAATGGTTTTTTCTAGGATAGAAGTAACAATATGTGAAGTTGATTGTTTTAAATCCAGTCTGTGCAGTGATAGCAAAATCAATTATCTTTTATCTGGTCTGCTGATAAAAGATAAAAAAAAAAATCTGCGTACAAAGAACTGAAGGCCTTGGTTCAAGGCTTGGGAGCATGTGTCCACCTCGTCCAAACATGCTCAGAATTGTGACCTCCTCCTGGAGACCGTCAGGTGCCAAGTGCAGGGGGTATTACTCATGCATTTTCTTAGAACTGATGAAATTTGGAGTTTAAGGTGCTGATAACGAAGGCTGAGGGTTTCATGTGGCTGTTTGTCCTTGTTTCATTTATTTGTCGAAAGACGTATTAGTACACAACTAAACTGTGAATGAGTGAATACAAAGATTTTAAACTACCCTTGGCCTTTCCTTCCCTCAAGTTGGGTGTGTGCTCCTGTGTACTAAGACTGTGGGACAAAGGCTTCATATCATGACTACCAAAATTAGGGTCAGCACATATGGTTCATGAAAATCTGTATGTGACTGGTAGAATGTGGAAGGAAAAATTATCCAACAAGGGCAAACAAGTTACAAAAAATATTCTGCATGTGTTTTAGTTTATAGCATGGATATAGCATGCCTTAGCAGCGGTGTAGTTTTGAATTCTGTGTGCCAAGAAGCTGTTACATATCTATACATCTCCACAGCTGCATATAGCTTAGTGCCAAGATCAGCTTGGAATTAGTGTTTGAATTTATCGAAATGTACCAAACTCTTTTGTTTGAAAATGAAAAGTTCACTTGATTTTTGTGGGCATGAAATATTTCAGCCATGTGCTCGTGTGAAAATAGGCCACTTCCAGTTTGGGCCAGGATCCAAGAATTAGATATAAACCCGACATTTCAGTCTGAAGAGCATCAGGCAAAAATTTTCAGCAGAAATGGGCCCATGCATTTTGAAGGCCTCTGTACCATTTTGGGCATGTGAGAAGGATGTTTTCACTGGTTGGTGGGAGTATTTACAAGATCAATGTACCTTTGTGACTTAGTTACTTCTGTAAGTATCTCGGAGTCCAGCACTGATAAGTTTGCTAAAGTGTGGTAATAACATTCTTAATTTCCTCATTCCATTTGCTCTTGCAAGACTTCAGTGGACCTGAAGAAATGTATGTTAGATAAATTATTTTAAACAGTTAAGGCTGTAGTACTGCAGACACTATCTTAGTTGCTTTTTATTTAAAGAAGTAAATGTACTTCCACCTCAAGAATTTTTACTCCAGGGCAAAACTTTAATGGAGGGGTGTAAAACCAATAACTGCTACAATAAAACATAAAACATTTTTTCATGACACTTAAATGTGATTAGTTGCTTTCTCATGCCCATACTAGTATAGCTTTGATAGGCTCTGTGCCTTAGAGACAGTGACCTTTGCAAAACTGTGTACAGTGTTACAAGCTTTACAGTTCTATGTGACTTCCATAAAAGTTACTACTTCATGAATATCCAAAATGAATGATAGTTAGAAAATAGTGCTTTTTTTTTTTTTTGAGTTCTGTGGGCAAAGACACAAAGAATGACGTTACAGAAGTCAGTGGCATATTTCTGTTTGAATGACACATAGTTATTTATAGACATTATTGCTTTAAAAAAATAATTTATGTGATTAGAGCATTAATTTTGTTTACAAATAGCTAGTTCAGGTAGAATGCAATGTTTGAATTGGTACTTAAAAATAGATTTTTAATTGGACATTAACAAGGAATGTAACGGAGACAAAACAATGTGATGACTGTTATCTTAATGCTACCATTAATAGTAAATCAGTGATGATTATTATTTTTGCCTTCCCATAAATTCAAGTGGTGTATGATTGATTAAGTGCAACGGTTCTCAACTGGAAGATGTGATTGTCTTTTATTTCCTTGCCCTTTTTTTTTTTTTTTAAACAACTGTTCAACTGCTTTGAACAACTGATGGTGCAGGTTTTTTAATGCATATTGACATTCCCATTTTAGGGTTGACCAGCACATCATTTAAAGCGATAGGTGGTTCCAGTTGTCCTAGTGGGTAGGTTTCTGACATGCCTGAGCACCTGGCTTTGTGGGTATCATATAGGACCAGTGAGGACACAACTTTAAAAGTCAGAAAGCTTTTCCATTTCCCCAGAGCATTCTTCACACTTGGTTTGGAGGTTTGTGCCTCTCTCCTCTGTGTCTTGTTCTGTTCTTTCCAGAATTCTTTGTTTAGTACCTTAATAAAGAGTTGCTGTTGAGAGTGGCCAGAATTGTGACGGGAATGCGCACAAGGATGTCTTTATGGTGGCGGGGAAAATAGCTGCTTTAGCTGCTTGAAAATTACCAGGCATGTAGCTTGAATTTTAGCTTTTCTTGCAACATTAAATCTTGGGACTTAGTTTTCTGCTCTGTGTTGTCACTCTGTGAGCTGGAGAGAAGTATGGGAGAAGAGACTGACAGTGGGATGTTTTTAGGGCAGGTTAAATCTTGCATCAGCATCTTTGTAGTTTGAGTTCCTGCTCTAGGTAATGTTTGTGTTCGGTTAGCATCTGCAAGCACATTGTTGTTTGGCTTGCTTAATTAATTCTTCTTCTTTCCACAGCCGCAGAGCCTTGGCCTGAAAATGCTGCCTTGTATCAGCAACTGAAGGGTGGGTACACTGTTTTTTCCAATTAATAATTACTTTATTTTTAGAAAACACATTAAATATGCACTAAGATAATTAACTGTAAGGAAGCACAGAAACTGTTAAGAGAGTCCTTTGTGTTGTTTGTCTGGTCAGAGGTTTTAGCTATGCTTGCATCTGCCAATATAAACCAGCTATTCATGGCCTATAAGGTCCTTGGTTTATTATTGACTCATTATATTGGCTGCTGTAGGCAGTGTAAAATGATGTGGTTGCAGGCACAGTTGGCAGATTTACTGCACCAATAGCTGAGGCAGCAGATTTTTGAAGTCTTGTGGTAAAGTGGGCTCTCAGTAAAAAGGAACTGTTAAAATGTATAGGCTAGGATGGTTCAGGCTCCCTTTAGCAGCTCTTCATATATCATCAGATCACATTATGGCCCCCATTTGGGGCTCAGCAGCCTGCTACAGTTGTCAGAAGACTGCAAAGTAATGAAGACTAATAGGTAGCAGCCCTAGTCTTCTAAGCATGGAATTTTTATTGCAGTGAACTTGTCATCTTTCTTTTGTGTGACAGACCTAGACACAGTGTGCAATATTAACTGCAAGCTGCTTTTATAGGTTTCTGAATGCTTTTACTTTTTAGCCAGAGGAGTTATGAAGATGCGGTTTTATTTAACTTTGATTAGAAGAAGAGTAATCGGCATAAACCTCAAGCATTTGGCTTTTAGTTGTGAACATTTTTTATTGTATATTGGTGGTAATGTATGATATATGCAATTGCATTTGCAGGAGAAATATTTCTGGTATTCTTTTTTTTATCTTTCTTTTTTTTAATAGTCATACCACAGGTTTTCTAGTCCAGGTAATTATATATGTGCTCCTTGTTTTATGCTTAAGAAATGCAACCCAGAATGGCTTACAGTTACGGGTCAGTAGCTAAATGGGCACTGTTTTTTGTAATTGTGTTTTTTGTTTTTTTTCTTTCAACAGAGGAACAAATTTTGCTTTCTGACAATGCATCTTCCCTTGCTGTTCAGGTAAAATGTCATCTTTTCTAAATGAAAGATGTTAATTCCATTTTATTTTTTGAATGATTATCTAGCTAAAGTAACTATATTTATCTAAATGAATAACTTAAGAATTATTTCTGTCAATTCCTGCATCTGATGTGCTTTACATTGTCATCGAAGTGCCAAAGCCTAAAGGAAATGAGGATTTTGAGAGTCCTATATAGAGTGCCACTGCTTGTACTCATATTTATATTGGTCTATGTTTGTACAGTATTTGCTTATCTACCTACTCTGGGAACTGTGCAGGGTTCCCATCTTTTGTCACTTGGGATGCTAGTTCGTCTTGTAACCTTTTGTATGATGCTTGCTGGTTATTTAATTCTCAAAGCTAATACTGCCCCAAACTCCAGGCATATTTGCTGCGTGTTGTGGGCATCAAATCTCTGTATGTCTCTAATAGGTTTTCTTAATTTCATCATGTATACAGAGATCCAGTGTGGTTTTTAGAAATAGTCCATATAATTGACAAACTTGCATCTCTAATTGACTTAAAAGCACCTCTGTGGCTGTGAAGTCTGTGTAAACTCCATTAGCCTGTTAGGTTCAGTAACCCCAAATCTCAAGGGGATGTTTTCCCCATTAGTAGAGAGGGACTGGCTGTCAGAAGTGGTGGTGAGCAGGATGTCTATAAGGTTCCTGTTCTTCAAAGCACCTTTGCTGCTGCTTTGCCTAGTAGGGAGTTGCACTATTCTGCCTCTTGCTTTTTGTGTGTGATCTAGCTCGGAGCAGTTAGAGCCCTTTCAGGGCTATCCAGAAAGGTCACATCTCATTTGGCCAAAGTGGGACGCTTGGAGACCGTAACTGACATTACTGGTAAAAAGGTTGGGATTGTTTGATCATGGTAACTACTTCCAGGATCTCTTAACTTTTTTTCCTTCCAGTCTGGCAATCTAGGAAATACCTCAAAAGAGTAAATTCTATCACAGCAAGAAGGTACCTTTATCCTTTGCTGGAAAGATGAGTCACCTTTGATACACCAAATAAATAAGGTGGTGTTTATTTGTTTGGGCAGTGTATTTTATATTATGCCTTACAGTAATGCAAATAAGTGTTTTTGTTGCTCACTTGATCTCAGTGTTCCTTTTTACTCCAGCAACTGTATTTTTGTGGTTCTCGTGAATTTTCTTATCATCTAAAAATATGTATAGGTGTGGCTTGTATTTAAAACATAAAAGAAAGAACAACATAACCCTAAAATTTCCTTTTCTAATGCATCATTTTGCTTTACTGTTTCCAGTCTATTGTTATCCTACATGTGTCACTTAGATGATAAATTAACTATAATATATTAAAAATGCTTGTTTTTCTTCAATATTCTCTAGCTGGACAGCTGATAGTAGCCATGACTATAAATATGATTCTGGTAGATATCTGATCTTCAACTTTATAGAACAATTTTGTATTGTTCAATAAAACATATCTGTTTTGAAGAATCTGTGTAACATTGTTGTGACTGTGAAAGAATAGCTATCCTTGGTGTCTTTGATCCATTTTGAAATGCTGCTAGGCACTGTAGTTATGTATTACTTGAAAGCTTGAAATATACCGGTGTCTTTTGCGTAAGCAAATTGCTGAGTTCCTCTGTTTTAGAATTTACTTCTTACTCTGATAAGAGCCTGTTTATCTTTTTACTGGATGTCTTTTTGCTGATGTTTTATGTTTTTTGGTTTTTGTTTTTTTTGGAGTGGTGTTCATGTGCGTTTTCCTGAGGAAGGAAGGGGAATGGGGGCTAGGAGGAGAAATAGGAGCTGGTACCTGGGACTTTTTTCCCACTACTGCCATTTCTTTTCTCCCTGTTACTGATTTGGGCACATGAATATCATCAGAGCAGATACATAGCTTGTTCATGGCTTGTTGAACTTCCATGTGGTGAAAAACGCATCAGTCCCTCTGATCAAAAAAATGTGTGGAGTCAGCTGCCATAAAATCTTTAAGGAACGTGGTTCACAACAAGACTCTAAATGTGCTGCAACTGATCTTTCAGATCTTTCTCAAAATCTCCTTACAGCATCTCTTCATAATGCTGCTCTGGGATAGCTACATATGCAGATAGCTACATAGAAAATAAATAATAAAATCTAATGCCATATTAAGTAATTAGTGAGAGTAAAAGTTGACACTCCTAAAATGGATGACCCTGCAATACGGATGGCATTTCATGTGCCTCTTGCCAACAGAGCAGGTCAAGCAGACAGCAGAGAAAGTTACTTTCAGTGTAGGTGTAACAGACTGTTGCAGGCATTTTGTTTGAATTAATGAGTAGTGAGGGCTGCAGATTAAATGTAGGCAGTTGGTTGAGTCTTGCTTTTTTAATAATGACTGGATTTAATGACTTCTCATTGTGCCATGAAATCTAGACTCCTGACTATAGCTACATACCAGATAAGAGAGAGGAGGACAGAGTCTTCTTGGAATTGCTAAGTAACTGTGGTGGTTCCTACAATAGTTAAAAGACAACCAAACGAACCAAAAAAAAAATCTCTCTCACTTTGTGGAAACTCTCTGTTGATTCTGGAAGGTTTTTTTTTGTGTTGTTTGTTTTTTTAATTCCTCTTCTGCCCATTGTTGTTGTTGGAAACAGACTAAATTAACGATTCCTTTGTCTTTTACTCGGTTCAGATTCTTCATATTTGCTGAAAATGCAGCATAACTTCAACTGAGTTAGTGCATTATCTCTGGCACATCTTGGTGTTTGCACTCCTTGTTTATTAACTTGAAGTAGCGTATTACACAGTCCTGTTGAAGGTGAAGCCCATTTGATCTTCAGCTGCAAAATCGTGATATTGACTAAGTTTTATTTTCACTGCAGAGGAGTTAAAATCAAGGGAAGATACTAACCAGTAATGACTATCCAGCTACAGGAAAGAGAACTTTGTACGTAGAATGAAAGCTCTGTTATTCTTGTGAAATGTTCAGCCCCGTTCCCATTAAAGTTAATGAAAACACATGCACCTCCTTGGTAACATGACTCATGGTTAAAACCATTCTCCATTTATTTACTGTACAGCTTCCATTATACAGCATTCCTGCTTCTCAGTCTTATCATAGTAAAAAAAGCCACCAAAACCCACAGGCGAATACACAACTATATTTCAATAACAAAACAACTCCACACCTTCAAGGAGGGAAAAATGGAGTTTTAAATGTGTTAAAACTGAATCACCACAGGAGAGTATGTTTCAGTCTGAATCAGAGATTTGTCCAGGCCCCATCTGCCTATTGACGCCCCGTGCAGGTAAAGCCTTTTTGTGTAGTGCCTGGGTGGAAGTCGTGTGGTTGAGTAGGAGGGAGGGGGTTAATACAGCTGTGCTGTGCCAGGCCTCTTGCCTCAAATGGCAGCGAGGAGGATCTCTGTGCACTGTGCCAACTTGCAGGGAGGAGGAATGTGGGTGTTGAGACTGCCTCTGTTATTATAGGTTCTTCTAAAATCTTTATAGATAGTATATACCTATATAGGTAGTCTCAGAGTCCCGCTTAAAAGGCTGTCTGTAATGTTCAGGATTGTGGAAATTCTCATAGCTGTCCTGAGGTTACAGAGCCTGCAGCTCATTATGGTAAGATATGTATTAATTGCTTGTGCAATTGATGTCCTTGTAAATGGTCTTAATATATTCCAGGAAAGTGCATTTAGAATTGTCTGTTCTTAGTCCTGAATGACAGAAGGATGTTTGGGCAATTTAAAATTGTGTTACACAGACCAACTGCTTATTTACTCAACAAGTAATCAAATAAATGTGTAAATCACGCATGATTAATTGCCCTTGACAGATTTTTTTTTTTTTTTTTGGTGTGTGTATGAATTGTGGTTTGTTTTTTCTGTAGACGAAACATTAGCAGAAATTTGAACTTGTTGCTGAGGCTTGAACAAAGGCTTAGTACTCAAATGAAAATCCAACACACTTTTTTTAAAAAGAGAACAAAAGCTGGAATTCTTCATGATGAGAAATGCAGTATCAACATAATCAATCTAGGAGCTTTGTGTTGTAGCTGAAACCATGCTTAAATCCCAAGCCATACAGGTACTGTTTGTGAGTGAAACATCCTTCATATAGTTCTAAGATGAAATTACCCCTGAATGAATAGCATCTTCATTTATCTTCAAAACCTCTGTGCTACCAGTGAATCTTCTCTTTCTGCATTCTACAACAAGAATTACATTATACCATTAGAACAGTGTTGTGCTGCAGTGTAAAATAGATTGTTTTGGAGAATGAACGTGGCTTTGCTATAAATTACGTTCACAGGTACAAAGGAATTTGTTATTTTGTTTAAAATAGTCACAAATATAATTAAGATCTTAATTTATGTTAAACTACAAATGTGGCCATTACCATAACTGGATTAGGAATTTAATCTGTCACTCAAAGAATGATACTGAACAGTTTTCATTTATAACCTTAGACACGCTATTTCAGTTACAGGGTCTGCAGTTGTTTGATATCAAAACTGAATTATTCTGTAGATTTGTTCATGGTTTTTAATTTTAAAATGTGTTCCTGCAATAAAGTAGAGAATAACTCTTTAGTTGTCATCACATATTGTCCTTTGTATGCTCATGAAATAATGTAAAAATGAAAACAGAAAACGCCTTTCACTCTTTCTTCACAACAGTATTGTGTGAGTGCTTTTAGAAGTGCTGCTGAATAAGAGATGGCTTGGAATGGCTCGTTCTTTATTAAAAACTAATCATGGCTATATCTTCTTCAAATGAAGCCTGGTGTGTGCCATCTGAAAATAGTGTTCCTCATGTGGGGACGTAAGTTGTGAACTATTTGAGTCTTGGCATAAGTAATTTCATTCTTGCCTCTGATCTCAGAAACTGCAATCTGGATATGATTTACATCAAGTTGTAAGTCATTTTTAATGACTATATGTATTTGCTCATATGTATTATTTTGAGACGGGACTGGAGGGGAAGAGGAGAGCGCTGTGATGGAGCTCTGACAGGGTGACTCTGCCTGATGTGTGTTATGTTTCCAGCTGACGGTGTCCAAACAGCCCTTCCTTATCTGGGGAAGGCAAAGAGTAAGGGAGAGTAAGAGTAAAAATGGCACCTAACACAATTAACTGTGGAATAAATACAAAACTCCCCCCTCCCTTCTCTAATTCTTTCCCGTTGTATTTCATGCGCAGTCATCTTCCATCCTTGTCCTCACAGGAAGACACAATGGCATCACTTTCATGCATTGTTTCGCGGGCGGCAGCAGCAGTGGAGATGAGAATGTCAGTTGTGTGAGACGAGGAGGAAGGGGAGGGTGGGCTGAGTTGCCCCATGGCTGACTCTGGTTTCTGGGCTCTGGGCTTTTGAACTGTGCTGAAGCAGCACAAAGGTGATTGTTCTAATTTTTTTTTTTTTAGACAATTGAAATCCACCGTACTACCTACATTTTGAATTTAAAATCGGGCAGGCTATAAGAAAACAAAACAAGCCTTAAGTTTATTGTGTCCTTTAAGCAATACTGTTGTTGTACATGTACTCCATAATTCTGGCAGGAGGTGTCATCTGCCATGGTTGAAATGAATGATAGGCATAAGATTGTTGATGAGTTTTGTAACAAGTGTGACCTCAAAGCTTCCGATCAGCCCTTTTCACGTAGCTGCTGATACTTTGTTCTCTAGCAGCAAAAATAGGAGCTGGCTTGTTCAGTGCTGACTTTGAAAGCAGAGCAGCTCATGCTACTACTCTCTGGGACGAGCAGGCGGTGCAATGCAAACCATAGTCCTGTGTGGATCGACGTGTGGTAGGGCAGGAAAGGCACTGAGAAGCTTCTCCATGCTTTTTCTTCAATTAGTTGTCCTCAATCCCACACTCTTTTCTTCCCTAGTCTATAACAGTAAACATAGGGAGGGCAGGGAGGGACAGACATAATTCATCTAGTGGCACCTTTTTTCCTCCCTCTCCTCTGTTTCTGCTCATGGGCTTGCAGCAGCTCTCCACCTCCCTGTCTACAGCAAGGTCTCCCATTAAAAGCAAGGCACACAGAGGCAGTAGCAACTTTGTAGGCTTGGTGCTTTCAGTCTGGAAGAAGAGATGTAGCATTGCTGAAAATAAATTGTTCACATTTCTCCCTTCCCAGGTGCCAGAAGAGTAGGTGATACTACAGGTAGAGAGGCTGGAAGAGTGTGAGAAGGGGAGATTGTTAGCCTGCAGGGAAGAGAGGCAGTGATCATGCGTGTGAGAGAAGCTGACAGACCCTATTAAGCCAAAAATTTTTTTTTTAGTACCTTTATCTGTTTCTCACATGAACCTCATCCAAAGAAAGGACACACTTTGTTCCAGAAATAACTTTGAGAAATGTGTCTGTAGCAGACATTATATTGAACGTAAGTTGCTAAATTAAACAGTTTTTCAGGCGTCTGCTTCAGCCATTGACCAATGCCGATACTGCATAAGAAATCAGGCCCCTGTTTTTAAAATTACAGAAATGCAGATAATCAGTGGAACATATGGATAAGGGGAATAAACTCAGTTCTTCCCAATGTGAGGTTTGATTACCCTTGTTTTATGTTCCATTAACTAATATGAGCCAGGAAATTACTCATTCCTTTTAAAAGCCTGAGCATTTTGGTTTGATGTCCTTCAGTTGTAGTGAATTCTGTATATTTATGTTTGAATGACGTTTCCTTTATTTGTGTAAAGTCTGTTGGGCAGTCATCTCTTGATCTTCTGTAACATGGGCAAGGGGAAGTAAGAATGTTGATCCCTCCTCTTTATGAATTGATGCAAATAGTTAACTCGTTGGATAGGTGTTAAGCATAAAAAAAAAGTTTATCCATCTTTCAGAGAAATTCAGTTCTCCTTCCGCTACTTAGAGTTTGTTTGGAAGAGTTGTTTTCCAAGTAGCAATGAAGATTTTCAGTGAACATCTTTACGATTACTTTGGACCAGAAAACTTTAGATACCAGTACCAGTTTTACTACGGACATGAGAGCTATTTTTTTTCCCCTTCTGAAAACTGCAACTGCTGCAGTATTATTGTGTGAGAATCCTAGGTGCTGGAGGAGATCCAGGTTGTGGCCTACAATATCACCCTGCTCATCCTGTGCTAGTATGTTGTTTTTTTTAGAGGAGGAGAGAGAGGGAAATTTAATGCTGTTCTTTGGTATTACAAGCATCTTTGCAAGGTATGACAGTTAGGCTGTGCTCAGTTAAGTGTCTTGTTTCTAGTTTTGCTGTTACTGTCTTGCTAACCATTTTTAGGTGAATTTTCACAAGGACTTGATGAACTAGCTTACGTGTCACTTGGAATTCAGTTGGCCCCTTTCAGTCCCTTTTTAAGTTGATCAGCCAAATTTATGATGTTAACAATAATCTCTGATGTACTAGAATAAGCCTGGGCCCTTGATCTTTCAGATTGCTCAGCTTTTGATGCTGTGTCTTTGAAGGGGTGTTGATATCTTCATAAATCTCAGCAGAACTGCACTGGGGTGGTTTCAGCCTTCAATCTCTCGCCCTTCACTCCAAAAGTACTCAGAGGAGCTGAGCTCACTCCCATTTGCTGATGGTTTCTCTCACCAGAAAAGCAAGGGTTTACTTGCCTGCTCAGATTATATATGTGAGGTACCCAAAGGGAAACAAGATGCTCTGAGCTGGAATAATCGGTGTTCCACTGCATCTTTTATCAGCGTTGGAAGCTATGGCAGTCTGATACCATCTGCACACCAAATGTGCTGGTTCTTGACATTCTCTATGAGTGGTTGAAAAGGGAACAAATCCTCCCTTGATCACTGGGCTAAAGCGTTAAATGAGATAAAGACTCACAAAAATTGCTGCTTTGCCCTATATCCTCTCTGTAGGATTTCTTTGATCTGTGCCAATTTAAACTGTTTTGGTAATAGTTCATGCTACTTACTGTCTAACATCAGTTATTGTCTAAAATCTAATTTATCTAATTGAATGCATCAGAAAAAAATTGAGGTTTTCTGGCAGTGGGTATTTATAAGAATGCATTGGTCACGATCCTTGTCCATCTCTTTTTCTAAAAGAAACCATAATTTCCATAAATATGAAATGCATTCACTGTGCTGGAAAAGTCAAACACACCTGTGTTGTTAGTACTAATAATTTCCAAAGCCTGTCAGTCACATCAATGGAAGCATATAAGTACCTACATAGCAATGCAAATTGTAAGGCTTTTTTCTGAGGTCGAGCCCTCATAGTTTGGGATAGTACTGTCTCCTCTTACCAGCTGACATGTATTTTTAGTCAACTTGAAGGCTGTGCAGTGGACCATTAGTTTAAGCTGGATCAGGAAATGGATACTGGCCCACTTCTCCAGGTAATGATCAGTTCAGCAATGTAGATCCAAGAAGGATTAAATGTCTCATATTGTGGAGCTTTCCTCCGTTTTCCTGCAGAACAATATTTAAGGAGCACTTAAAATTGAATGTCATTCTTTGGGTACAAATTACAGCTCAACATACTAGTGTCTTAATTCCCTGTGCTTCTATCTTTTTAAAGACGTAATAGCAGTTTTTAATTTTTTATTTTTAGGTGTGTTGTATGGCATTAAATGAAATCATTTAATGTGATTAAAAATGTGATAAAAATAATTTTTCTTCAGCTCTTTCACTGTTCTGTTTTCTCTTGTTTTTGTATTTAGTTACTATTTTACCACTCATATTAAAGCTGATCCTAAATGTAGACCAAGGCTGAAGTGGAATAGCTGATGGCATGTGGGTGCTGAAGGGGGTTGCTGGAACGGGCCTGGTAAGGTGCTAGAGGGGCAGCTCCAGTGGTCAGTGTTTCTGAACCTTGCTGGAGGGCTGCTGGGCTGAACGCAGAACCAGATGGATCATTCTTGATCAGTCTTGAGTCACTCTTCAGTTTCTCAAACTCAGTTCTCGTCTCCCATCTACAAAACGTTCATCAGAACTGGAGATGACTATTTCAAGGAGGTTTTCTCAGGTTTTTGGTTTGGTGTTTACTTCAGGGTCTCTTTTTGTTTTTTTAACCTCACTGAGGGTAAACTGACTTATTTCTAAGCTTTCTAGAATGTGCCCTGTATTATGCAGAGTAGTGAACATTTTTATTTAGTTAATATTTGTTCCCACATTAGAACTCAATCCTAGTTCAACCTCCTCTCTCCTCTTTTCTTCACGAACTGCAAAAAAGGCACATGGACCCAGTGTGTTTGCATTTCTGAGATGCTGAAATGGCAACATACTCTCAATCCCCTTTGCACTAGGCCAGAAACTGAGGTAGAATTTCCCTGCCAGCTGTAATAAAGGTCGATATTCCATGTTGTGTGGATGTTTATTGAGGAGAAGAAGAGAGAGGCCAGCCAGAATCAGATTTTTGATGGAAACTTGGCTGAACTCTTTGCACTGAAAAGATTTTATAGTTTAGCCTCTATGCTGAGGAGTGCTTTTCACAGTCACAAACTGTGTTTTTGGTAGAAACCTTGTACTATGTAGGAGCCAATGTACAATACGATGTACAGTAGGCAATAAGGTGCTGAAGGAACTCATGTAACCTAAGTGTTCTGTGCCAGCATGTCTCATTTTTGACACGCTGATATAAGAAGGTAAAAATAGTTCTCTGATTCACCTCCTTTTGCTTAAATGTGTCTCTGCACTTACCAGTTTTTCAGTTATTCATATGTTACCCTAACTCCAGTGCAGTTCAGACTGTTTTTTCTTCTGAACTTGAAGTGAGAATAGCGCATGGCAGTCACAAAATTAATCTCTAGCTTAATGCAGAATTGCAGAGTTAATGTAGTGCTTTACTGCGAAGGAAATTCATTTGGTAAGCCTAGACCAAGTGAAACTTCAAATATTTTTGAGATGAAATTCAACAGCTAAGGATTAAGTAGTATGGTACAAGTTCATTCCACTCCTCCCACCCACCGATGAAAGTCTTTGAAGCTGTTGTTTGATGCCGTCAGTTCTGCTGCAGCATAGTACTGTTGAGATGTTGTTAGCTACTGGTAGAGCTTTCAGAAGAACCAAGTCTGTGTACCAGTTGAGTTAGAGTGTATGTTTTTGGTGGGTTACACTGTGTCCAGCAATGGCATAGTGGTATGTATTTAATCTAAACTAAAGTCTCTGCATTCCTGTCTCTTAACTATTTCCAAAAAAAGTTGCATATGAAGTCCCAGTTTGGGCAGAAGATGTGATGCGTATAGCGGCAGCTGGAACAGTCTGGACATTGCTAGATCCTACAGAGCCAGCAGGCAAAGGAAGAGATCTAGGACTAGACAGACCAGTATCTTAAATTCCTGTGTAAGAATTGGTCCTTTGGGTATTACTCTTTGCATGGACTTCGGGATGCTAAGACAGCAAGAGCACTGATTTTTGTGGGGGATGCACAGACTTAGAAAGTGGGGTGGTATCAAATGTGGCCAGTGCTTTGTATTTAATTTGGGTCATAGTTGCTTTCTTAAGCAGTGATGGAGGTTCGGTTGGGATGAGGTTTTGGCACTCTAGAGACCAGTTTATTGTTAAGTAGTGCAGGACTTGCAGGATTTGGCTGATGTTGACCATGACTAGTACCCTTTCTAACTCTATCTATCTCTGCATGTGTATGTGTAATAATTGGCTCCCAAGCAGCTCTTTAAATTAGAGTGAGGCTGAGGAAATAAAAAACTGGAGAAACTCAGGTTTTTGGTGGGTTTTGCAGAGCCTTTACATTTGGATATAGGCATATGGCAAAGGCATATGGCTCTCATCAGCCATAATCAATATCTTGCTTAGCAGTTTGTGACCATAGTTCCTTGCTTTAAATTGGGATTTGGGTTTGACTTAGGTCATCTGAACCTGCAAGAGCCAAATGTTGTAATGGACTGTGCAGTTCTTAGATTTGGTTGGAAGGGGACCAAAGCTTTTGGCTTTTTTTCCCTGGATACAGTTAGTATCAGCGCTTCAATTAGGGTTTGGGAATAAAGGACTTGAAGAGTGCAGGGAAAAAGAGAGGGGCTGTTTGGGTTACTTTTGTTTGCTCGATGAGTACTACAAAAGCCACAAAGTTAGGAACAGGGCTGATGCCGGTGTTAGTTCTTGCCTTATGGACTCATTTAGTGCAGAGGTGAGCAATCTCAAGGTTAAGGTTTTGGTTACTTTGATGTCTGTGATCAGGGTCTGCGCATCTAAAGCTGTGAGCATTCAGCTTAGTTCCAGATGGGGCACTGAAGAGCTAGGAGGAGGCTCATGTAGAAAATGCCAAGTTACCGCAGCATTTTTCTTCATGGTGGTAGCCCTCTTGGTGTAGGCTTTTTTAACCTTAAGCCACTATGTGGGAAAATAATAAATAGGTGCAATTTTGGAATGTGGAATTCTGACCTGTCTAATTGTAAAGACAAAATGAATGATAGAATGGCTTGGGTTGGAAGGGACCTTAAAGATCATCTAGTTTCAACCTTCATATAATTCATTCCTTATTACAAAATTCAGATGTGGGGTTACAATCCAGTGTAATACAACAATCCCTTTTTATACTGCAGCAGGTTTTATGAACTGAATTTATGTAATTTTTGCTTTCAAATTTTGATCTACTACCCAAAATAAAGAAATAAATGCTGCACTTTCTTTGAAATGCTCTAAAATAATTCTTTCAACCAAATTTTTCAAATTTTTCATTTTTTTTCCACCATGGCTTGGTCTGTTTCTTCATATTCTGGTTCCACTTCTGCAAAAACTGTTTTGGCTGCGTTTTATCATATGTCAGAGCAACCCAGTATGGATTCTCTTCCGCTTTCTTTGCATAACATAAAATAGCCTCTCGAGGGTTGCTATCATCTGTCTTATCCACTGCAATATTCTTGACTACATATGATGACAAGGTACCTCGGTGTGTTCCAACACACCCACTGCGACCTGGTCCTGCTACTGGAGGTTCAGGTTTGTGAGACTTCATGGGGTCCAGCCTATCCTTCTCCAGTTGTTCCCTGGTGCTTCGCTGTCGTGGTTCATGGAACATTGGAAGTGCATGGGAATGATGGAACTTCAGCTGAGTTGTGAGAGACTCTAGAGGTTTAAGAAGTTCCTTACTTGCCATGTTCTGTCCAAATTGCAAGTATCTTTCTTGATATTTTGCTATGTCAACAGAAACACACTAAGGATTGTGTGGTGATGGCAGGTGCTGACAAAAACCGGTATCCTACTGAGAATGCTTTGAATCTAAGGTTACAGATAGAAAGAAACAGTAAATCGATCACTTATGCTCTCCATGATTCGTATAAATTACAGATAATAAATACTTCCTCCCAAAGCAGACTTGTGCTCTGACAGTATCATAAAGCAAAACTTCTGGCAGCTATTGTGAGTATAATGTGGGAAGGTGCTATATGTGTTTGCTGTGTTACACAACATGAACTTGGTTATCTGGCTTTGGCCAGAAGCAGCAAGCAGTATGGTTTTCAGGAGGGGCAACATGTCACTTAATTTTGTACAGCCACAGCACTAATTGTGTCTGTCAGATACTGCTTCTTTGCTCATCTTGAAGAAAAACAGTAGAAGTAGATGAAATTTCATTAGAAGAATTTCCCTCAATGACTGGATGATAAACAGTTCTCTAGGGAAGTTAGAAAACCTTATTTTTCTTTAACTTACCCTTCTTTCTTCCTAAAAGCAGTATGCAAGGAGCTATACTTTATAAACGTGTGCTAAGAACCAGCTAAAACATAGTCAAATGTATTGAGAAGAACACGCTTATTTCTCACTGGTGTATTAATGCTTTTTAAATGTGACTCTTTGTTTCCAGGCCTTTTTGCAAATGTGCAATCTGCCAATCCGGGTGGTTTGCAGGGCAAATGCCGAGTACATGTCCCCATCTGGTAAGTGTGGCCTTCATTTAGATTACTACGTTATACCTCCATTTTGATACCATGGCAACTGCACCTTGTCTTGCTGATAACAGTCGGTCAGTGCTACCGTGTGTGGGTTGCCTTCCCCCCCTCCTCTCCAGTGCAGTTTCTCCTCTGTAAACAATTAAAACAGTCAAATGCAAAATACTGTTGGCACAATGTGTAATGGTGCCTGCAACTGCAGTACCTGTACACAGCATTCAGACAGCAAACACCTTCTCTAGAACGCCTGAGAGCTGTTGTGTCCCGAAGCCACGACTTGCGTTTCCAAAAGCGTCTCTGTTCTGCATCCAGAGAATACTCCAGCGAACGCTGTTATATTTTCCCATTGCTGGGGTGAGGCAGCACCAGAGGAGTATCTTTTATTACCCTGACTGGGAGATATTTCCAGAGTGTTGATACAGGAGGAGACTGAAGGGTGCATTGTCACTGTTAAGGGTGACAGGCTATTTTAAATACTCCTCTGATCTATGAGGCTGTCTGGAAATAACATCCAAACCCAACAACAATAAATTAAGTATTAAAAGGGTACAGAGCCTACCTTTTGCTGGAGATGACCAGTTGCCTAAAAACATCCATCGGCCAGCTCTGAAAAGTTGCCTAAAAACCAGAGAGAAATGCAGGGTGCAAAAATTTGGTAGTCCTTGCACTCTGTTCCAGATTTTTGTTGTGAAGAGGTACTTTTTACTGATTACTTGGCTCTGGCTGATGACTGCCACATGGAAGTGCCTGTCAGTATACGTCTGCCAGCTGTATGGCTGCTGCTGCTACTTACATTCAGGTCAAAGCAGTGGAAATATGCTATTTTAAAAAAAAAACAGTTGCTGGGCAGCAGTGAAAAAACAGCAAAATATGGAGGTATATAAGTTGTTCGTTAGTAAATAAAGGTAGCGTTGAAATGCTGAATCCATGCACAGAGGAGCATCTTGCATGTGCAGGAGTAGGACTGGTGGGTCTGAACGCTTCTGCTGAAAACAAGGACTGCAAGAGGGAAAATGATACTGCTTCGATTTTAAATGTAGGTAGAAATGTATGTCGTCTTTTTGCCCTTACTCCTGGAGTCCTTATTATTTTTATTCCCTTGCCCCATTTCCTTTCTTTATATTGGTTCTTTAATGATAATTCAGACAGGTTTTCATTTGTTCCCTTCTCCCTGCCCAGCACCCTCTGTCTCATAGTAGCAGCAGACAAAGATCAGCATCTCATCGCTTTGGGGGGAAGGTTATTTATCTCATAGTTGTAATGATGAAACCCATTCTGAGGGAGTCAGAAGTATGATACCAAAGGATTGGCTTCGTGTGTGAAGTACAGTCTGACTGAAATCGCTGAAATCTGCAGCGCAGAGAGTTCTGCCTTTCCTTCCGCAACATGCAGCGTGTGGATGCAGATGAAGCCTTTGTTGGTGTGATGCACTTCATTTATTACCCTTAGGCTGACCAAGCCAGTGAGAAGTGAATCCCATGATAATAAACCATGACTGAATCCGCTGGTAGTGTGAACTTGTGTTTGAGCTAGGCCGAACAGTAGGTTTTCTGTGTTTCCGTGAAAAGAGTGAATGTATTGCTAATAACATACTTGGAGTCAGGCAGGTACTCATCTTGTTCTTTGGGCTGTCAGTTGAGAGCACAGTTTGCCCACAGGGGGAAGGTAAAAGGGTGCTGTGCCCCACTGCACTAGGCAGGCTCATTTACTGCCTTTGGGCTTGAGGATGTTTTCAGTAATACAAAACATCCAGCATTTATCTCTATTTTATGTATTACTTCAATCATGTAAATAATCCTAAAAAATTGAGTCTTAAATATAAGGTTGATGTTTGTCAATTGGACTGTGGTGGAGATTTGCAGGACAAGCAGCCTGGCTAGGGTGGGTTGGAGCAGGAGCCCTCAGCTTCACACGTGGAGAACTGGGAAAAGAGGCATAAGGCAACTTCTGCTGTTCTTTGTGGCTTGCTGTGTGTAACGGGGCTTCCTCTTGTATCTCTGCCTGCCTCAAAGCTTTGGCTCAGTTCTGCGTGTAGGAAAAGATACCAAGCAGAGAAGGTGGTGCGTACAGCCTCGGGAGACCTTCACACACCCACGGGTCCCACCAGTGACAGTGTCATTTCCCAGTTTCCTTTTGAGGACTGGTAGTTTCCAGCCCTGCTCCCTGCTGGACCCTCACGGCTCCGCTTCATAGACTGAACTTGGGGCCTTGCTAATATTAAGCTTTAACACCATTTTGTTTCCATGATGATGAAGCAGCCCCTTCCCTCCCAGCCCCCGCGATGGTGAAGCTGTGGGTTTCATACCGAGAACCTGTTCCTGACCCCAAGACCACAGAGGCTCAAAAATAGCAGCTCACAACTAGAGGGTGAAGTCTGAGGCAGCCAACAGGAGCCGGCTGGCCCACTCGTTGGAAATCAGAAGGACCAGAGGAGGGAGAGTCAATATCGGGCCTGGCTGAGTGCGCGTTTGCACTTCCCCCTGTGCACTTTTCTGGGCACAGTGCCACATCTCCCGTCATCCTTTCAGCAGCCCTTTCCCGGCTAGTGGGTTAGAAGGGAGGGTGGGAATGTGTTGTGTTGTAAAACTCGCCAAGGGCTCTGTCTGCTTTCCTGGGATTTCCCAGCTGTACTTCAGAGAAATGTTGAATTAAGTCTTTCCAGCAAAGCAAAATCCATTATTAAAGTACAAGTTGATAGATCTCAATAACTTCGAAATGTACAATTGCAAGTATTGCATGTAAAAGAGGGTCAGGAGGAGGAAGATTAGGAGGAGGAAGTTTGTTATTACAAACGTTCGCTGGGTAAGCTACATATCTTAGAGCTTTACCTGTGATCTTTTGGAAAAAAACTGGTGTTCAGGTGTACCTGCAATATTTAATTGCTTTGAGAATTGTAAATGATGTTTTACAGGTATAAAAAGCTCTTACTAAAATACATTTCCCATTTTACAGGCAAAGTACCCTTTATTCACGTGGGAAATCAAGTAGTATCTGAACTCGGGCCCATAGTCCAGTTTGTAAAAGCCAAGGTAACAGTATGTTGTTTCCATCAGTTACTGAATAGGATGTTAAGCCTGCTTGCTACTTGTGCTGATTTGGTGTGCTCTTCTGGAATCTTGCTTGATTTGTTAAAACAGTGTAGAAATCTAGTGCTGTTTTAAAAGAAAGATATCCTGTAATAGGAGCTTGTTGATAGGGAATTGTTTTTCTTCGTCATTTACTCAAATTCTGGAAGTAAATCCTATGTGGGGTAGCTGCAGACCAGTGCCAGTTTCTGAGACTGTTTTTCTACGTGCCCTGTCACTGGGTCTCAGAGGTCTTAAACCCAGAACCGACTGGTTTAAATCCTGAAGTGTCAGATACTGTTCAAATTTGCCTTTGCCCGCCCCGCCATGTTTTTAAAAATACTGTCTTTGCACTGAGCAGTTGATAAAGCTGTATCACAGATATAAATTTGTGTTTACTTCTTGCCACAGAGATACACTAATGAGGAGGCTGTGTGCTCAAACAGTATTCATCTATAACTGATAATAGTCTACATTTCATGTAGATTAGCTATGTTACGTTATGATGATTTCTTTTTAATTCTAAAGGACATTGTATGTAAAAATTGCATATGTAATTTGTTATTGAACTATGTAAGATCAGGACCTGAGCCAAAGCTCATTGACTTCAGAGGTCCTTGGGTCAGGCATTCCTGCATATTCCAGTATCCTTTCTTAACATGCGTGTCTTCTTTTTTTTTCCCCCCCTTTTCCCCATTAGGGCCATTCTCTCAGTGATGGGTTGGATGAAGTCCAAAAGGCTGAGATGAAAGCCTACATGGAATTAGTCAATAACATGCTCTTGACAGCGGAGGTACAGCAAACCATAGCAAATCCACACGCTTACATAAGTGATTATAGGCAAGAAAAGCTGTAGGATTTTTCCCTGTATTGGAAATACTGCTTGTTCTTAGATTAGGTCATCAACTTTTGAGGTGAAAGGAGGTAGGAATAAATTTTCTGGACCCTATGGATTGCTTGCTGAAATGTTCCTGTAGACGCACGCCACGGGTATGATTCCCCTGACCTGCCTGAAGTGTGTCACGTAGCTGCAGAAGGAACTGATTTCCACAGATGGAAAATGCCAGTGGCTCCTGGGATCCTCCCCTGCCCCACAGCTGGACAGGTGCCCCACTGTCAGCTTCCGCAGTGCGCGGGCTCATGCGCCTAGCGGGTGACTGGGTTCCCTGGCAGTTTGCGTCTGTGGCCAGTTATTGTGACACAATTCCAGGTGTCAGAAATGCCGGCAAGCTGCAGGTGGCTGCGGGCTAGTAACCTGTACGCCGGGTTGTGTGCAGTGTGGGCAACGGGAGGGGGCCTTTGGTCTCACCTTGCTCCTGGTGCTGGTGAAGTACGGACTAGCAACGGGGGCTTTTGCCTTCCAGTTTTAATTTGTTTTCTGTGTTCAGAGGCCTAACAGAACGAATGAAATGGAAATTTAATCTAATGTAGAAAAGAAAATTCTAGTAGAATTTTCTAGGGAGAAATGATTATCTCTGTATTCTCCTTTATTAGGAAGTTTTAGTAAGTGTTCTTTCTGTTCCTAGCTCTATCTGCAATGGTGTGATGATGTTACAGTAGAGGAGGTGAGTGGTTCTGCAGCATTTATCTTAATTAAAATTTAATGAGAAAACACTTTTGCTCACAATTGCAAGTCCCTACTCATAAATGAAACATTGAGGTTTATACCATTAATGATACAGTCTTTTCACTTTGATTTCGCTTGCATATATGTTTTAGGGAAGTTGTGTCATTACTGGAGGTGGCCGACTGCAAAATAGATACAGGTTTTGTATGTGTTTCTGAAGTAATAGTATTAAATGGTTATGTTGCAAACTACAAATTCTGCACAGATAATTACAGCATATCACACAACTTGCTTTCTCTTTTCCGGCTCCCTTTCTGATAGAAAGTTGTGAATATTAGCTATTCTGTATTTTCTTGTATGACGACTCAGTACCTTTCTGTTTCTAAACAAAGATTACTCACCCGAGGTACGGCTCCCCTTACCCATGGCCTCTTAACCGCATTTTGTCCTATCAGAAGCAATGGGAGGTAAGGCGAAAGATGAAAGCCATTGGATGGGCTGGCAAGACACTTGAACAGGTCAGTAGGAAAAGCGAAGCTTATTTCTTTTCCCTGTTTTCTTTTTTCTTTTTCTTTTTGAAGGCTTTGGAGAGTAACACTTTCTTGAAACGGATGTAGTAAAAAATATACTCTGTACTTAAAACATTATCTGGAGTCAGGTATTTGCCTTCAGCAGCAATAAATCTTAAATTATGTGCAACCTGACACGGTAGGAGGAATGATGTTTGGCCATGAGTGTACATCTCTGGTGATGTTAGTTTAGGCCGTAATCCTGAAAATAGGCTGTAAGTTACAGCCCCCACTTCCTGTATGGCACTAATAGGCTTGCTCTGCAGGATTGCGGCTTCCCTTGTCAGAGGTCTTAAAAAAAAAAACGCAAAGCAGATTTGAGGTATAAGTTAGTAGCTTTAATTAAAATGTTATGGGAAGCACTTAATCAGAATTGCTTTACATCAAATGTTAAATTAAGTAACACTTACTTACCTGCCTACTGTGTAGGTTTGACTGACTTCAACAGCTTTTAGTGTTCCAACATTGCATGTTCCTTGTTCTCACCGTCAGTGCAAATACAGCAAGGAGGTTATTTTGTTGCATTGTTGGTATTTCCTGACAATACGGATCTTTT
>NC_138580.1:31481003-31618025 GCF_964289735.1 Phaethon aethereus
CCAGTGTGAAAACAACAGCACACAGAAAACCAAAAGAACTGCTTTGGAGCTCTTTGAGTTAACTTTCCTGACATCTAGGAAACACCAACTCCAGAAGTCTTCACAGTTCTCAAAACAAACTTTTCAGGACTGCTGCTAGCCTTGAAATCTTAGACAAGTGTCACTGTCAGAGACAACAGGCCTCTCCTTTTCCTTTCTTAGGCTGTTTTTGTTGTTTTGGTAGTGCATGGAGCTGTACCATGGTTTCTGGAGACACAAGAATAGTCAAGGAGGCAAAAGTTTCCTTGTATTCCTCTTGAGTGCCTCCCCCTTTGTCTGAAAGAAGGCAAAACAAGTTCAGTGCTGCTTTTCCTTTCAGTGGGGCAACATCCCTGTGCCTCTCCCAAAGGGTGATTTTTGAGAGCACTAAGAGCCCTGCTATTGCAGAGCACTGGAGCAGCAGGTGGGGTCTGGCCTCTGTCTGGCTGGCAGGTGTGTGCTCCTGTGTCCATGCAGACCGCACCAGTCCTGTCTGGGATCAGAGCAGCACTATGGGAGTAGAGGATTGCTGAGTTGAGTGGTCTTGTGTCAAGACAGAGGCGTTTTGTCAGAGGCTGTCCTTAGTGGCTCAGATGAAGGACAGGGTCTGAGTTTAGGAGTTGAAATACCAGCTGATGAATGGGAGGACAGAGATCTTGGGCAGAAAGAAGGGTCTGTACATATCTCCTGTCAAGGTGTCCCTGACTGACACCAATAAAAACTGGTTAAAACCACAATGTGCCCAGTTTTCTCCCTTAGCCTCGCTTGAGGGATGAGGAGGGAACTGCCCCCACTCACTTAGAGGGGAACTTTGTAGAGGGCATCTTTCCTCCAATCAGGAACAAAATCTGCAGGATTTGGGTCGCTGTCATTATTTAGCTTTTGGTGTTGCAGGAAAGACATTTTATTGCAACTACTTGCTCCACACTAGTTCTATGCTTGAAATTTTAAAGCACTGTCATGTGTGTGTAGCATTTTTGATGAACTGGTACATGTAAAGCTAGATAAAGAAATGTATAGCTAATATCCTGGATTTTATTTGCTGCATAGGTCAAGTTTGAAGCTGCAGGGACTGAAGTTTAAGCTTGATTTGATGCACATGAGTAAGCCAACTGAATTCAAAGTTCAGCATCTGTGCAAGGCTTTAAGACTGGGGACTTGCTTCGTAAAGAGGATGCTGTCTTCCTATTGCATTGCTAGGAATTAGAGAAGACTTTGCTTTTTGTTGTCTTTTCTTACTCTAGTCTGAAAGAGAAACAGCTGCTGGAGAAATCTTGGGATGTGACCTGTTTCAAGAACCTCTTAAACAATTTATATTTGTAAGAGAAGTGAGAACTGAAAACCACCTTATCTTCTAGCATAAACATTTGGAAATGTCGTTAATACATTCTAGTAATGGGATAGTTATTAAATGCTTTGGTACTTAATGTCACATTATGATAAAAATCACTTGATAACAAATTAAAGCACTCTTACAGTAATTGCTATGGTTCTAGAGGATACACATGATTATGCAGCATTAATTTTAAAGACTTACATGAATTTTTAAGCTTAGCAGATACAAACCTTTGGAGAATAGCCAGTATTCTTGAATGTGCTATACACACTCTAAGGAGTATTTAAGTAAATCTTTTGGACCTTGGTTGGAAGTAATTAACATTTCTTCTAAACTTTCAATAATCCATACTTTTTTTTCAGTTACAGCTGCAGATTTGTTTAAAATAAGCTCAAATGCTCTGTAGGTGCACGTGGCAGGGGGAACATATGAAAATGATACACATGCTCCCTGATATCAACATCTGATAGTTAATAATCTACATGAATAACCAAATAATTGTGGATTGGACGAAGTGACTACTGGGAACACAACTGCCACTGAAGGTGGTAAAAGTCTGGTTTCTAAATCATATTCAAGGAAAATGCTCCTTCATATTGTTGCATCTGTCCATTAAAAGGAGCAGCTGGTCCCAAGGAGAAAGGGCACCTTTAGCTAGCTGGTGTAGCTCTAAGGAACCTTTTTTTTTGGGGGGGTGGGGGTGGGGGGGGTTGTTCAGTGATCCTCCAGATAAACTGGTTTGTGTGTGCTGCATTCACAGGTTGTCCCTTAGGAATTCAGTGACCTATTTCCCAGATGTGCCTTAAGTCAGTCTCATAGACAATGGCTTTTATTGGCTAGTTTAGTCTCTAATGTCTGTAAGACCTAAAATTCTTGAATTTGGGTGGTCATGAAGAGGCAGGAATGGAAAGGAGAGAGCCTGGATTATTTTAAGATGATGATGGCCTCTCGCCATGTGCACACTTGGGATTGTATGTTGATAGCTCTGGACTTGCAGTGTATGTGAAGAACTAATGCATCAGGCTCACATCACATGTGGATCAATCGTGCTGCGGCTGTTGTCTGTCTCCGTGCCACCTTTAATGTGAGGCCTGGACCTCTGTCTCTGTTGCCTAAGGAAGAGGAATACAGCTTGGGGACTCAAACTGGGAAAATCAGTTTGAAGATCTTGCCTATGTGTGGCCCAGTCCTTAGCACATTTAGATTCATGTTTGGCCTGTGATAGGGAGCACTAAAACAGCCTATGCTCCTCAGGGCAACTGCTCATCATTCCTGTGGCTACTGAAACCCTTTAAACACAGTTTGTGGACTAGCTTTTATCCCCATGGCACAGGGTGACTGGCCATGGGAGAGGTGCCTGGAGCCTCTGCAATGACTGAATCAGCTGGTGCTGGCCTCAGGTGGAGTGGGTGGGTGTGACCTGAAGAGAAATCATCCATGAAAAGTTAGACAGGGACTCTGAGCTGGGGTGTCGGGGGGGGATGTGACAGCCAGGCCAAGGGCTCCTGGGGGAGATGGTTGCAGGATACTTGGGGTGTTGAGGGCATATCATGAGTCAAAAATGCAGCAAGCTAAAAGATGCACCGGGAATCTGAAGTTCAGGGAGAAAACTCAGAAAAGTGGCAGAAGGAGGGGGGGGGGAGGAAAATGCTTTGGGAACTGTAGTCTGGGTTTCACTTCAGTATTAAACCAAAGTTTCCTGTTTCCTCAGAGATGTACCCTGAGGCAAGGGCCCAAAATAGACTTGGGCATGTTCCAGGCTCTCTATAGTGTGGTGAGTATATCACACTATCCCCTTCAGGAACCTTACTGTTAAAACAAAGCCAAAAGTCTATTATGTTCCTGTATTCCCTGACAGTCAAAGTTTTGTATTTTGGGAACAAACTCTTGGGGTTATAATCAAACAGCAACATTAATCTGCCCTGTTAGATGTGGGTAATTGGTTGTACTAAGTAATTTTTTGTGATCTGTTTTAAGGAAAACATGTGGCCTGGTCTTCAGTGGGTGGAACTGCTTTCTCTTATACTAGCTGAACATCTCATGTACCTTCTTATCTTGGTTGCTTTTTTAAAGCAAAACTCCAATGTAGTGACAGAGAAATTGTTGTCTTCATTTGTGATGTCATGTTCAAATTTTGATTATGAATGCTTTGTCTAGAAGATTATCAGAAATAATGTTTTGGTAAGTAAGTGTTGTAAGGTCTCAGACTTCTGTAGTTCTGTTAGTTCACTGGGGAAATGCAGCTGAAAGACGGTGACAAAAGCATCTGCAGATGCTTTCCTGTTGTTCCTCTATCTCTAGTGCTGGTTAACATGGGATGAGCAAAAGAGCAGAATCATTGTCCATTTCTTGTATGTAACTTGTGCGGTCATGTACTTAAACTATGTTCAGTTTTGTGTTCTTTAAAGAGGCTTTAATAATGCAAGGCACTTTAAGAAAATATATATTGTGTGCAATTTGCTGCTTAAGAGTACACAGTGCTCCCCATTTGAACTACTGCTACCTCCTGAAAGCAGGAGCAGAGAACACGTCGTCTTTGAATTTGAAAGTGTTTTTCTCCTATGTGCAGAGTGACAGAATGCATAAAGCTGGTCTTTGGGATGTATATATGCAAAGTGAGATTGTGATTAAGCCTATTTTGAAGTAAATTTATTATGGCTATTCTGTATATGGCTATTACTTCCTTTGTAGAGTAGTCTCTTCAGCTTCCTCAGCAGCTGTTTCTCTGCAGGCAGGTCCTTCCCTTGTTCTTTGGTTCTGCCAGTGTGCAGCTGGGCTTTTGCTTTTACTTGGATCGTTCTGGAAAGGTGTTTTATATGGTGATCTCATGGGATAATCGAGGAGGGTGAGAAAAGTACTGAATCATTCTGTTTGCTACTAAAGGAAGCATAGCCTATCTATTAAGTGGTGTATTTTGCTGTGGGCTTGTGTTGGCTTCAAGTTAGTGATTTTAATATTCAGGATATCAAATGGCCCAGGCATCCTAATCTGCAAGATTTTCCCTGTCTTCCCCTATGCTCCAAACCACAGAGATCCACTGACTGTTGCCAACCCTGGGTCTCATGAAGGAGAAATGTAGCATATTCAGAACATGACTGTGGTGGGGCACCAAACCTGGGACAGTATTTTTTTAATGACACAACATTCTCCCAGATTGTACTGCCCAACATAGTACCACTTTAAATATGCCTGTAGTGCAGATTCTCAGTGGGAGAAGATGAAAGAAGTTTATTTGTAAAAGAAGACATTTTGACTCTCAAATATCGTCTTTTCCTTTCTGTAAAATGGGAGTGATGATATTTCTTGAACTTTCATTACCCTTGAGGTCAGATCTAATCTTAGAAAAAGCTTGAGGACAATAGCATTTGCTTTTTACCCCCAGCACGCACAGTTTAGGAGACCACTGAATTCGACTCCTGCGTTGAGGACAGGGCTTTGAGATGGCTGCCTTTGCTGAATGATGATATGTACAACTTGCAAGCTTCCTCACTCAAGGGTGTCGTTTACAAATCAAACAGCATCTCTTGCCTGGCCTCAAACACCCATACTCCTCTAAATGGCAACAACTGCTCTTATGTTAATGGATGGCTGCAGCTAATGATGAGGAAAAACTGCAGTGACTCTGGGCATTGTGATCTCTTTGTTGTGTTTTTTTTTCTTTTACTGCTTTCTCCTCAAGTCTAAATTTTCTTAGCTAATTTACCACATCAAGGTGCAAAACTTCTGCCTTGCAATTTTTCAGTTTTGAAGACCACTAAAAACATTCTGGTCAACAAATGTTAAATTTCCAGTAAAAACTCTGTACCCTCCTGAAGTGGCAACCCTTATGGTGAAAAACCACAAACCCATTTGGCCTGGCCAGATGCTTTCATCTTCATAGTTCAGCTGAGTAAATGATTCCTATGGTTCACCCCCACCCCCTCCCACTGCTTTATTTACTAACACGGTAGTAGGATCCAAGATAGAGGGGTTAAAAGCTGGTTTCTTGCTGTTCTTTTTCCCTTCTTTTGAGGACATGACCCTTTCACATAAATGTGTTTTGCCTTCCCAAATTCTAGTCCCATTGTGGAATGTATGGAGGCAACAAATAAATGATACTTAAAAATTACATAATTACATTTTCAGTAAATATGAAATTATCTTATTAGTGTTGTAATGAAAAGACTATCCACCCACTCCCAGGAGAAAAGGCAAACCAACAGTGGATCAAATACTGACAAAAAACAATAGTAAACAGTGGGAGCAATTAATGCTTTTTGTATCTGCTGAGACAGTAAAACCTTGAATTGGCTTCATAGAGAGTGTCTGTACTAGAAATCTGTGCCTGGTTCCTTTTGGTATTTGGCATTGCAAATTCTTGCAACAATGCAAGTTTTCTGCATCAAAGGTGACCGAACAGACTTGTCTACCCAAGGAGGAGGGAGGGCCACTACAAACTGGATCCAGATCTATGTTAACTGCTTTTGAGAAAAAGGTAATGAGCGTGGGGAAGAGACGGTTTTAGTGATGGCTGTGAGGGAGGAATGGTCAAGTGCCCGGAGGACTTGCTGCCTTATACTTTCTCTGGTTGTATAGACACTTGAAACTCCTCAGCTGGGGCGGGACAGAGTACTGAAAAATGCAGGTAATAGGCCAGCTTTGAAGGCTGTGGCATGGAAGAGAAAATGCATTTATTCAGACAAAATGCATTTATTCAGTCTCATTCATATATCTTGTGAATGGTGATGGCTGATGAGCAGTAGGACAAGGAGCAGAGCAGCCACCCTGGGTGGCTATATCTTGAAGATAATCTGACTCACCCTTTCCTAGTGATGCTTACCAACAGGAGCTCTCCTTTCTTTGGTTTTCTGTGGAGTCTTGCTATCCCTTAGTTGTGCCTGAGACAAGTAAGGGCAGGCTTTTATTATGGGTGAGTTGTCTATTGTCTCTGGACCTCCAGCTGAAGGTCTGTCCCTAGCTGTAAGGCTTCTGGACAATAGAATCTGCACCCAGGACAAGCACTGGGGAGAGGGCCAGGGTCACACTTGGTGTACATTGAGATTGTGCCATGCCCATTTACTTACAGCAACAAAACTGAACCTAGAAAGAGGGACAGTTTTCATGGATATGTGAACAAGTAGGAAAATGCTAGTGTCATGTATCCTATTGAATTGACAGAGGGAATAGCTAGTTAAAAAAAGCCCCACTGTTGAGTACTTATGTAGAACAAAAAGATCCATGTACAGTAACGTCAAAGCAGCAAGAATGCTATTTTAATATAAGCTATTGCCAGTATGATGTGAAATTAATTTTTTTGTTGTTATATTAGGTGCCAAAGAATCCAAGGTCTCAGCCAGAGAACAGTCTGTTTGGTTTTTATTTTTTCTTTTACAAAATTTGAAAAGAAAATGTCGTTTTGCTGGCATTAGAACAGAGCAGGAAAAGACTAGTAAGCGATTTAAGATGCTCTACAGGTCCTCAGCATTTCTCACTTACATGGACCAACATGTTTACTCCTAAATTTCTGATTAATTATAATCATATTAGAGTTACATTGCATAGCTTTCAGAAACAATAGTAAACTATCAAAGGGAATGCATGTGTCTATGCAGCCATTTCACTGCTATTAGTATCAGAGCACTTAAAGTCATCACATTATGGGTTTACACTCTCAACAGTGCTGAAAGGCAGGGATGTAATTGTTAGCATTGTAAATGTAGAGATTCAAGGCCCAACAGCTAGGACTGGCAGTCCCTGAGGAGATGAGGCGCTTGGTTAATGTGGAAAAAAAACTTGCATTAAATGAAAAATGAAGTTGTAAGAGCTTTTGGCCCATTGAATGTGGTGCTATGCAGTAGTGAAGAAGACCGGGAGACTGAATAAACCAGCGACCCTTTCACACGAAGCAAGAGCTTTCTCCAGCCTCTCCTGTTGCGTTCTCCCTCTGCTCTCTCTTCCTCTGGTTCTTGCTTGAAAGGAGAAATGGTGTTTTCTCTTTCCGCAGCCCACTGGAAACAATACCGCGCATTAGTAGTCCTGGGATGTGGTAATGGTGGAGGTAGCAGTTTCCTCTGGGCTCAGGTGCTGAAGACATTGTGTTAGCAAAATCAGATGACACTGAGGAGTGAGTTTCTTCAGAGAAGAATCCTAGCAGACTTTCATGCATCTTAAATGTGTGCCTGGTAATGCATGTGCTGCAGAGGAGACTTGAACATCTGGTCACTTCATTCCAGTACTTCTTAATTTATAAGGATATGAAAATTTGAACATGATATTTGAGATAAAGTTACCAATCTGGTAAGACTGTCGATCCCCATGAGTGAGCATTGTTCTTGTGAATATGGGATGGAACTACTACTGTATCAGCTGTGCCTGTAGCTCATTAGCAATGTACATTTCTGAGCTGGAAATCTACTTCATTTATGACTTTAAACTTGGTGTATGAGTGTCCCAAACTCTCTGCTGCTGCCTGGCTCAGAAAGCTGCAGAAGCGCTATGTATCCAGGAAAGACCATTCTCCAAAACTATTTTGTATGTGCAGTTTGAAGAGCAGCTGACTTCTTATTTTAAGAGTCAAAACCTTTGGCACACAAACTGTTTCATGTGTTGCATGTCTGGTGTGTGAATGTGCTTCCTGGGGTGCCATTTCTCTGGGAGGGCAGAGTTGGAAAAGGGACAGGCTATCTCCAGGATGGTCAGTATCATCTTGCAACTCAGCTAGGAAAACCTCTCAAAGTTTTCACAGAACCTGAAAACAAATTAGGCTGATGCAAGAATAAACGCTTGGTTTTAAAGAGGCTTTTTTCATGGGAAGAGGATGACCCTTGTTAATGAACATTAGCAGCACTAACTCCTGATGATCCTGAACGAGGAAACAACATCCACCCAATGTCTACTTTTATTTTTCTTTGTCTTTTAAAATCAGACCAAATGTTTGATACTTCTGCTTGTGTTTAAAACTCTGCCTCCCTGCCCATCTGTCATCTTCATCTGAGATGTAGGCTATGGCTTGTATAAGGTGAAGTTTTTCTGTGATGCCAGCACCCTAACTGCGGCCAAAGGCAGTAGGCATCTCTCTGTGGGATGTTGGCAGATGGCCTAGGGAGATGATGTGTTTTCAGACAGCTGAGGATGCTTGAAGTACTTGCCATGATTTGTGCTGTTGTAAACTAGAGGTCCCAAGGCAGTGCTGAGATGACTCACCAGCTTCTCTCCCCTGTGTGCTGGTGGTGTGTCTCTCTGGCTCCTGATTAGTGGGCGTGGCAGCAATGGCCTGATACAAGCTCTTTGGTCTCCCGCTCTTCCGACGTGATTCCAAGGTATCTCATTATCTATATAAGCTGTGAGTCCTAAGTGAGAACGATGCTTGCTGTTGAAGGAAGACCTTTAAGGCAAAGGGTGCACGGCGTGTCGGTTTGGCTCAACAAAATCTTTCTCTCTGGCTGCAGGCCAGCTTCCTGTTGTGGTCCTGGCCAGCTCTCCAGCATGGCCAGCAGCCCCTCCTTGGCACCTGGCAGCAGGGCCGAAGGAGGGACACCATGCTGGTATCCCTGGTATAGCAAGGTGAACTCATGAGTGCTTTGACGGGAGGACGACTTAAATGCACAAAGGATTAAAAAATTAACCATATGATTCTGTGGGGGCCTGAAGAGACGCCTGACTGACTCCTTAAGTCGCTGCGTTCAAATTTTTTTTTTCTTTCTGGGAAACATGGAGAAATAGAGCTAAGGTTTACTGTGACAGTTTGGAGTCAGGATGAGTGCCATCATCCTGGGACACACAATCAAGCTTTTGGCCCATATTTCTGCAATTATTACCCCTAAGAACACAGTGCTTGGTTGTTCCGTCCCCTTGGAGACTAAAGCGTTGTTCGTTAGTGCTTACCAAGACCCTGAGTGTTCTTAGAGAAAAGTCTTTTGGAAAGTGTCACATTATATAATCATGCCCCTTTTTTTTTTTTTTTTTTCCCCTGTAAGTTGCCACTTAGTGCCATGCTTGCTTGAGTACTGTGTGGCCAGACAGTAATGCCAGCTGGGGAGGAGCCTTTTGGATCAATCTGAAGAACAGCTACTGTTTTCAGGGCAGAAAAGCATCCTCCTCCATCTTTGCCCCATAACAAAATTACAGCAAACTAGAAAAGAGAATTCCGTTAATCGGAATAGTCAATTGGGGAATCATTGGCTCTGATTTTAAACACTATTTGTAATTTGCTTTAGGGTCTGTAGCCTAATTCTTTCCTTTGAGTTAATTAAGATATGTTTGAATGTGACAGACATTTCCAAATCTTCTTGCAATCCAGGAGGAAGGGTAGATTTTTTTTGTCATCCTCCATCAAGTACAGAGGCTCTGAGCGCAGAAGAATTTCACTACAATGCTGCAAGGTTGTTTACCTTAGCTCCTTCACAAAAGATAATCCAACAAATTACATTAATTATAAACCAATATGTTCTGTTCAATTCCCACTTGAGCCAAACCTGGGTATGAGCATCTGCTCTTATTTTCTGAGCTGGGTTTTGAGGACAAGACTCACAACAATGCTCAATCCATAATTAACAGAAAAATTAAAGATGCAACATCCCTTCCATCCTGCTTTTTGAAGCAGCATGTTTAAAAATATACATGCACTGTCCTGGCAGTTGTTATTCAACATAAAAAAAACAATACTCTATTGTTACCCCTGGTGTGTTTTTGTTTGTTTAAAATATTTACATTTATGTTAGGCTTAAAATAAACATGTAAATACTTTCCATAAGAAAAAAAAATATTCATAATTCCCTCTTGTGCTACATTTTTTCTTTTCAATTGTTCCTCTCCCTCCCCCAAAGATGACCTCTTTTCATAAAATGTGGTTTATTCTGCATTAAGCATATTGTTTTCTTTATGAAAAAAGGACTGGTTGGGCTTCTCCTTATTTTATTTTTTTTAAGTGGCATATTTTTTCAGTTTCATTTCATAACAGGAAACAAAAGAGAACGTGATTGTTTGACCTGGTTACCAAAGAAATATTTGGCTAATAAAAATCCCATTAGCATGATGCCAAGTTCTGCTAGTTGTTTATGGTAAGCATGCCTATACAATTATACTCCATTTGCATGTCGAAGGAGTGGAGGAAAGAGTGCTTTTGTGGTTTCGGCACTAGACTGGCACTTGAGATAAGAGATCAGTTCCCAGCTGTGCAGCAGACTGACTTTGAACAAACAGCAAATTTCCGTGGCTTACTTATGCAGAAGGGATTAATAATACTTCTTTTCTCCCATCTTCCATCTTGTTTCTGTAGAAACTGAACTCTTGAAGGCTGCTTGCTCTGGTGTGCAGCACTGGGCCTGTTGTGGGTCCTCACCCCTTGTCCAAGGGGGATATGGCTGCATTGCCTTTACCTCAGACTCCTGCAGGAGTAGGAGTGAATTCATAACTCACTGTAGGGGGTTTATTAATTGGTGCTTAATAAAGCTTATGCAACATAAACGGAATAAAAGATTATGTTGATACTGCTATCCATTTCCCATTTCAGGGAGGAAGAACTGAATTTCTTCATAATGAAGGTTTTTCCTTTGTGCCTCCCATTCCTTGGGTTTGCCCATGGCCAGGTCTAGTGGTCTTGACAGCCCCACGGCTGCTAGCTGCTGTGGAGCAGCCTATTGCCCTGCCCTGGCCCTGGTCTTGCCCATCCTGCCCAGAGGTGTCCTCCTTGCTGGGGACCCCTGCGTTGCTGCTGGAGACAAGAGTATGGTTGCTGTCCTGTTGTAGTCATGCTTCTCGTACCGCCGTGCTGTGCGGCAGCCTCTGTAGGCTTGCTGGGTTTCCTGTATTTCATGCAAGCCTTGTTTTAATGAATAAATAATTGACAAGAAAACAATAGAAGTTCATTAACGGGGGGTGGGGGGAATAACACGGAAGAGCTTAACAAGTTGGGAAGCATTTCTTCTGGAAGAGAGAGAGGGACCATTTCTTTGAAAGCCAAGACATGTAGCCCCTGGAATTTCAGAGATGTCGCCTCTGTTCCCCAAGCTTTTCTATTCCCCTGGGACTTGCAGCATGGATTCAGCTGTGAACACGCTGCAGAGAGCAGGATGTGGTGAACCAGAGGCTCTGTGGACTCCCTGCTTGGCAGCACAGTCGGAGCTGGTGGGGCAGGCTAAGGAAGGACTGCGGGAGCTTTTCTGGACTGACTGGTTGGTGCAGAGGATTTTTCTTGTTTAGCCTTGCTTGTAGGAAGGGCCCTGAGCCTGGGTGTAATGGTCAGGAACTCCAGTTCCTGCTAAACACTCAGATCCTCCAAGGTTGTTATTCTGGTATTCTCGGTGTTTGTTTGAAAAACAGGAAAACTCCTACACCTTCCTGTTAAGGGGGTAAGCTCGGTGTTAAGAAGCAGGAGTAAATCCTCCAAGTGTTAATGGTTGTGGTGCTTAGGCTCAGAGCTGGCTGGTAAGCTTTGATACTGGGCATAGAGGTACCATGAGTAACAGGTATGTGGGTATGGAGGATGCTGCTGGCCACAAGAGGGGGACCAGGCCTGATGGGAGATACACCCAGGGAGTTGCCCACCTCCCTTCTGCAGGGCTGAGGAAGAAGCACTGGTGTGGGGCAGAGCCCCTTGTGTCTGGGGCAGCTGCTCCTGCGTGGCCCATGCCACTCATAGACGTAGGGCTTGCTCAAGCTGCTCCTGCCCCTAATGGGTAAGTGGTGGCCCTGGGGATGGGTCTTCAGGCACTATTTGCTTTAGGCAACATCTGTATCTTCCTGGGCTGTAAATAGGTAACTATAATGTCCTCAGTAAGAGAAACTTTTAGACAAAGGCGTATCTTAATCTTCCTCCAGATTTAAAAAATAATCAACGGGCAGTTCTTGGTCTCTCTCATCTTTGATAGTTTCTCTTCCCACTTCAACTGTGCTCTTCGAATTCTGGGACACACATATGCCAAAACCTCTTCCTTTGCTGGGAGCATGAAGTTTTCAGCCGCACAGTTTGCAATGCGCGCTTGAGGAAAAGCCTTCTGCCTTCAGTATTGATCTTAGTGAGAAAGATGTGTGTTCACTGCACAGCTAAGGCATGTGCTGTGCAGCAGCCCTTGCTTGGTAGGACTCCGAAAATGACTTCAAAATGGCACAGTGTGAATGCTGCATGCCCAACGTGTGATATTAAAACACTTAGAACGGGATCAAATCAATCCCAGTTTTCACCACAAATGCACAGAGGCTGTTCTTCTTGTTTGAAGACTCTTTTCTTGCCAAATTCCATCCTTCCACACTGAGCTGCTTAAAAAAAATAAAAAAAGCTTTGTGTGTGTGTATAGATATTTATATAGCTGAATGTTTTTTTGATCACATTTTATAAAAAAATATTGCCTTTTGGCAGGGAGTCAGCTAGTAGGTGTTGGATTCAGAATGTATCGTAAAGTTACAAGTGACTGCAAATGACATTTACACCCCGTAAATCTGGTAGGGAAGTGTTAAGGTCAAAAAAAATTAAGGTCTTCAAAGCTGGGAAGTGACAGAATTAATAATTCAATTGAGCTCTTTGTGTGTGTGTGCGTGTATGCGTATTTATAATTGTAGTTATATGACTTTTTTTTTTTAATTCCATGGGACCAGTCTCTTCTGGTATGTAGGTGATTATTCAGTCTTACTTGTGTCATGTGAATTTTCATCACCAAAGCCCTATGGAGTTATCTATATGTGTCTGTGCTGGGAGCGGGTCAAGGCCATGAAACTCTGAAGGCAGGAGTACCCTGGCATGGAGACTTGGGCACCAAGCCCTGTGAAATGGGTGGTTACCCCTCATGTGACAGATTGTGTGGGGTCCCAGGTGTGTGCAGGGTAGGGGGGACACTGTAGCCTGATGCTTTTGCTATCCCTCAGTCCCAGAAGCCAGAGGCAGCTGTAGCTGGTAAATATGGACCTGTGAAGCCCCATGCTCCTGGAGCTGCAGAAGAGACTGAGGTGGCAGCATGGTAATGGGGAAGCATGGACATAGATGGGGAGCAGGGTGTGAATGTACGTAAGTTGTGTTCCTGTGGGACCTACAGATACCTGCAGAAGCTTCTGAAAATCCTGCAGCTTGGATAAAGAAGTCTGACTGGATTTCCCATGAATGCATGTACCCCAAGACAGAATGCACTAGTGTTTCTCAGATAAAAGCTGCAAGGATTGCCCCAATTTCAGGAAATGGTAGAATAGGGGGTGCACCCATTCTGAGCCCATGCCAACAATCCTTAGCCCATCTTTGAAGCAAGCTTTCTTTTTGTTAAGTAACATCCAAAGAAAAAGGTCCCCTAACCTCCCTTGTTCAAGTACCAAGCTACCTTTATATTTTTTCCATCCTAATCATAATCAAAGTGACATTTGCTGTGAATCAGGCAATTTCTTTCTGTGCTATTCCTAATATTGCTGGAGAGCGATTGCTCGATGTCTTTTTCATAACCTCTTTTGGAAGAGCCTTATCATGTAATCTGTTGTTTCTAAGCAAAAGTTTACAATGAAAGCTGTCACTTGGAGCAAAGACTCAAAAAGCAAAGGCATGTCTGTGTGTTATTTCATTGGTTCTGCATTGCAGAACCTTTTGGAACCCACCACAACTCAAAAGGAAAAACTTATAAAGCATTTTTATATTATTGGATTTTGGAGTTATTTTCAGTTTTGGGGATATTAGGTTTCTACATATTATAGTTGGCTTAAGCTTTCTTGTTTGCTTGAGGCTTTCTCCTCTTCGGATAATTTTTTTTTAAATGGAATTCCTCTTTTTTTAATTCTTTTTGTTTTAAAGCAATGTGTTCATTACACTTGGATCCTTATTTTGGAGTCACTTCACTTACTGGAGGATTAAATGGTATTTCTACATGTGTAAGGAGTTTAACAAAATTGAGTGGCATTTATTGAATGATCTTGTTTTTATTTATTCACAAAGTGCACCAGGATATTACTCACTAAGGCTCAAGTCTGATTTTTATCTGAGGTCCTGGCCTGAGCAAGAGACAAAAACGAAGGCAAATTAAACAAGAGCATCAGTAACAACTCTTTAAAATAAACTTGTAAAGTAAATTAAAATTGTGAGTGAAGTGGAAGAAAACTAAAAGAGAATGAGGAAGACCAACCCTTCTCACAGATCAGTAAGAGGGAAGTGGTGACGGTGCGAATGAGGGTAGAATTAGTCCCATCTGCCAAGTGCCTCTGAGCAGTTAGAGATGTCACCTGCCACCCGCTCCTCAGGAAGGCTTTAGGCCAGACTCTGACCTGATTTTCACCCTGTGTAACACTGACTGCAGTCTGCATGCACAGATAAAAGTTAGAGAAGAATTTGACTGGATGGGTTTCTAAACATAAGTAAGTAAGAGTACTGTTTCTGTAAGTTCTGAAATTGTTTGCCTTGTGATGGTAATTTCCTCGCAGTGCTTGCTAGAGGTGCCAGGCTGATAGCCCTGGGCGATGTGTCCCTCGCAGCAGCCATGCGAGCTTTACCAGGCTTTCACAATAAACACTCTATCCCTCCAGCCACTTAGTTCACTCCTAAGGGTCTCTGCTGAGACTACCATACACTGAGACCAAACTTTTTAATCTAAACAAAATAGATGTGCAGCACTGCAGTTTGGCAATGCAAAACTAGCTGTCCATAAAGCAGAGTGGCTTCTCCTGATAATTCTCTAACAGGATACAGGTAACTCTCAGCGACAGCTGCGCTGCCTCGTAATCTGAAGTTTGTGGAAATCACTACAAGACTATAAAACCCAATATACGTCAGAGCAGCACAGAGTTTGTTCTGGGTTAAATCCCGTGTCTTAGGAGAGTTTCAAATATGATGCAACCCATACTCCCTTCAGGTACCTGCACCAAATGGCTCAGAAGATGGAGAAGGGTTTGACTTGTGTGAAGGCATTTGCAAGGTATAACTTGGGTATCTAAGTTAACTGCTCCAGCTCAGATAACACAGTGGAGAGCTTCCTTTTTGCTACCTGCTTCTCCAGGAGAAGCTTATCTGGCTGCCTGGGTTTGAGGGAGGGAGGGGAGGCTGGCTCCTATGGTACCAATGACTCCGACATGGGGAGACTGGCTCCTGTGGTACCAATGACTTCAGGGAAGTGTCATAAATTTCCCCCCAAGCTCAAAACTGCTCACTTAGGTCCTTGTAGATATATGCCCTCTGATCTTCCATGTGGCTGCTTTGCCATTGTCGACATGTGTTTCTGGAAACCAGTGACTGTTCAGTCATACTTGAGCTTTTTATCACTAAAATATACTGTGTCCCTTTTACTGCATTTAGAAAAATTAGTCTGTTCTAAAACAGCTGGCTGCTTTGAGGGTGTGCAAGTATGTGTATGACAGTGCATGCTTTTACTTTTTAATGAACTATTTCCCCTGGCTTCATCTTACTTCCACAGTCTATTTTTGTTGTTATAATGACACTGGTCAGTGAAACTCAGAGGAAATCAGTCATCAAGATGCATGGTGCTGAAGCAGTATTTCTCCTGTGGTGGGGATTGCATTAACGCCTTTGGAGATTTCTTGCTGTTGTCACTGCTGCATCCACACCATAATGCAGAACTACCTAAATTGAACCAAGAGGCAAAATTTGGAGCTGTGTAACTAAGTTACCTAAGAAAAATTTCTTGGGACATTAATTTTAACTCATGCTAGAACAGTCAAAGTGACCCCTAATATGTTCTGTTGGGATGCCTGGCATCTGTTATCTTACTTCAATGCAAAGGATTTTCTTCCTCCATTTCCTCACTAGCAAAACTAGCCTGGAATCTTGAACATTCTAAAAATATAGAACACCACCAAAATAACAAGGTTTTGGAAATTAAGGTTCTTTTAATTGCTTAAATCAGGGTTTAGATAAAAGGTTGACCCGTATTGACCATCTAGAACTTTTTTTGAACAGCTATTTTGTAATTTCTCTCTTTCACTTTTCTTTTTCTGCAGGTACCACTTTTCCCACTCTTTTTTTGCACTGCCTTCCATAAAGTGTTCTGGTGTATGTAAACCTGGTCTATGAACTGTAGCTCTATCATAGATAGTCAGATCATATCAAACAAATTTGGTTTCTTAAACACTACAGAAATACCCGTTGTTATCTTCTGGCAAGCTTTCCCAGATCCTTTATCCCTGTGATGTATCCCTGTGATGTTTCTAGGATATTCCTATTGCTTCTGCTGCCTTCACTTGCATCGTCTCTTATCCCTGCTTGGTTCCTTCACATCTTTTCAGAAAGACCTGAATAGAAGCTGAGCCTGTGGGAGGAGGAGAAGAACAAGCCCAGACAAAATGAAATACTGTAGCCATTTTGCTCAGCAAGCTAGGTGGTTTGGAGAGCCAGCTGTCTTGGGTTCCTATCTCTGCTGTAATGATTTTGTATATGTGGATGGTTCAGTGTTTATGCTTCTGTATGCATAGCCCTAAATGTAATAAATCTAATTGTTCTTAAATTTTTCGTTCAGAGTTTGTATCCTAGCTAGCTGAGGTAGAAGCAAAACCCAGTTTTCAAGTTCTTTAGAATAATCTTCTCCACTGCTTATTCACAATTGGGTTTTTGATTAGTTACGCAGTGGGTATATTCAGACAGCAGCGTAGTGAAAGACCACGTACCTGGCCTGAATGCCTACCAGAATGGACACCGTGAATGCAATTGCTTTAACTTGTGAAATAAAACTTGATATTTGAAAATTATTCTTTAACAGGGAGAACGAATTCTTTCCTTCCTTCCTTTTTAAGAAATAACAGCAAGAACCTGTGATATTTGAGACAGAAAGTGGGAATTCCTACTCATTTTTTTCTTTCTCAGTTTTTTAAAGTTGATCATATTGTACCTGAAACCAAATTTGTCAGCTTCAGATACCTTGTTAACATAAAATTAAGACAACAGCAACAACTTGTAAATTGTAAAATTTATGAAAATAAAAATGGATTAATATTTGATGAAGCATCCATAAAAACAGACTTAATTGTTCATATATGATTTATGAACTTTGGGGAACAATTTATCTTGTTTTTACCTTTTAGAACAGCCTCTGAGAGCTGTGGTGCAGAGCCACCTCTCTGAGTATGAATGGCTAGCGTTTCTTCGTCCTAGGGGCTTTTTTTCTCCTTAGTTGACCATGGGCAGGCAACAAGCCCTTTGGGTCTGTCAGGCCACAGACCTCCTTCCCACTGCAAACCTGCGCTGGCTGCCCTTGATGTGGGCTCAGGCCAGAGGTCAGCCTCTGTCAGAGGACCCAACTACATCTTCAGTGGGGTAGTGTGGAACATGACATAAAATTGTCCTGCCTTCATGTGCAAACTGCTGCAAGTCCCTTTGCTGCTCCTTACTGAGGATAAGAGAGGGAGTCTGATGGGAGAACTTTGTGTTGCAGATGATGTAAATAGCAAAGCCTACTAGAAAACTTTTGTTTAATCGTTAGTTGGGTTTATGTGTCACTGTGGGTATATAAAGGCACGCTATAGTATATGTAATATGGGTGTTTAATATGAATGGGTTGCACTATGAGTATGTTCCTTCTGTTCTTAAGGACACAGAAAAGCAATTTTTCCCCTTCAGCTGCCCTAGTAATCTTTCTACCCCCACCCCGTAGGCTGTACATGCAGAAGAGATTTGCGTAGAAATGGTAGATGAGACCTCTGCTTTTCCGTGGAAAACCAGGGAATGGAACTTGGCAATGACTATCAATACAATAGAAAATGTTTCCATGCTCCACCAGGAGACAAGTACTTAAAGGGGCTTCTCATTAGTGAGTATTGTTGCAGGCAATAATGTGAGGTGCAAAAGTCAATTTGCCAGAGATCAACTTTTGATAAATAGATTTTAATTTCTTTATTGAGTTTTAAGATATAACAGCCGCTGTTGAATAGGTGCAACTGAAAACATGTTAAATAGCCTTCAACTCTTCACATTTGTATTGAACATCATCTCCAAGAATGACATTTCATGTTACCATGGAAACAAATTTGACATTTCAAAAATACATTTATTGCTGGGTCACCAAGATAGGAATTCTGAAAGAAAAAAAGGTCAGAATATTTGCCTCAGAGATATTATACAGTTTGCTGTATTCCTTTGGAAGAAAGAAATATGTGGTATCGTTGTAAAATAGCATGCTCCAGCTTGATCCAGTTTCAAAATATTTTGACAAGATGGTGGCAATGTTACAGGTCAATAAAGTGTGTCTCAGTCTCTGAGATTTTGCAAAGTGATTAAAACTGTTTCTTGGATCAAGACCTTTTCTGGATCAATTCATGTTCCTAAGGACTTTCCATCATGGCTTTCGTAATAGCAGTAGCTGTTTGCTACTTCATCATCTCTCCTCGTAGAAAATATTTGAAAGATTGATGTCAAGATTTTATTTCATATTCAGGCAGAAACATTGCTGTGTTTAATTGGAATTATGCCAAAGTTTTATCCAGAGAATGTATTTAATATAAAGGAAACTGAGGAGTCAGTGCTAAGGTTTGGTACTAAAGAATGCGTGCCTGTATTTAAAAAAGAAATACACAGTTTAGATAGTATTTTATTAAGATGGGTCAAATTCTATTCTTGAATGCATTGGTGTAGTTCTGTAGTGATGTATTATAAAATGAAATACTGGTGAAATGAAAATACTGATGATATAAAGTGAAATACTGCTTTTTCAAGGGATTTACTTTTACATGGAGTTGTTGAAAGTTAATAATGATTGGAGGTGAGTTATGCAGTGTTCTGCATAGTGAGATCTCTGTCATTTGTGCTAGCAAATAATATCTTTGAGCAAGGAAAAAAGTGAGGATTGGGGGAATGTGATTTTTGGAGAAGTCGGCTCACTTAAATGATACCGAGCAGCTGCAACGAATGTCTGTGTGGAGAGGTATGCACAAACTGGGTCTCCAGTGCTGACTCGGAGCTGACTGTGTGCAGTTCAGCTCTATTCTGTGAGCCCTGGGTGCTCTTGCACGTGCTCTTAGAAGGGCTTTTCAGCTTCCAGTCCAGAGCCAGCTTGTATCTGGCCAGCTTGGAGCGTAGGCAGGTCACTGGGCATCTGTTGACCCACGTCTCTGTAGACATATGTCCATAGAGAATCAATATACATGTATTTCATTACTCAAAGAAATACTGTTGGAGTGGGGTTGCTCTGCTTTTCTTAGGATTGTGCTTTTGCCACTTTGTCCCACAAGTGTTTTCTGAGCATCGTGAAAGGAGACTCGCTTGACTCAAAGCCATCTCAGAAGCAGCATTAATTACTGTGCCTAGCCGAATTCTCATTGTGGTGCGTGGGGACTGGGGAGGAGTACCTCCCATTAATATCAATGGACTAGTCCTGTGATGAAACCCTCAAGGACCACACAGAAGACTGACCTACTTAGGTATTAACACTGCCGTTGCTAGACTTCTACCTGCCTTCAAACGTAGCAAGGCTTTCACTTCTTAAAATACAACCATCTAATTTTCTTGTAAAAGAGAAAAAAAAAATCTGCATAAAAATCTGCCTCTGATCCCCACGGAGGAGGATATCAGTGAACAAGAGAAATTTTTGAATGGCCTTTCCTTTTTTCCTTTGTTTTCTCAGTGAATGCAGCCTGGACTGAGTTGTGCTCCTCTTTTGCATCTGGACTTGCAGGAAATAAAACTGGACCAGCAGTTTGTCTATTCAAAGTAAAATGTAATTGGAAAATGTGTAATAGTTAAAAAAAAAAAAATCCATAGGAGGTGCAGGGTGTGTGTATGTGTGTTACACCTAGATTGTAGTCAATATACGACTCATGTCGAGCCTATATTCTGCGTGAGTGTCCACGGTGCAAAGGAATAAATCTTTGCTTTCTGCTGGTTCCTCCTAAACAGCCTGTGTCTGTTCAGAAAGCAAGGTGTTAAGTACTGGCAAATGCAACAGCCGTGCAGGCAAACATGGTGGCTTGCAACTTATATTCAGTTTTATCTCCTGTGACCTTGGACATCGGAGGCTATTTACTGAGAGGGGATGTTGCCTAGGTCACTGGGGTTATCTGCTACCCTCCCCAGTGGCTCACTTCCAGCTTGGACAGGTCAGGGGGACTTTGTTTCAACATCGTTTCAAACACTGCGTTAATGCTGCTGAGGCAGAGAGTCTCCTGAGATTAGCGCCTGTGTTTATGATGCTGAGCAAAGCCAAGTCAAACTTTGAATGTAAAGACACTAGTTAATATTTTAAACAAGGTGCAAAAGCTAACAGGAATAATTTGGTGTATTGTCAACTTTCAAGTAAGCTGTGATAGTCTGGTACAACTCCTTCAGGTTCTCTGGAGCACTCCCAAGCTGAGTTTGGCTCATTCAGCTAGGTATTACATAGGACTGCAAACCCTGAGTTAACAGAATTGTAATCTACTATACAATAATGCGCAATAAAAATATGTGTGATGAAGTGCAATCAGAGCTGGAATCCCCTGCTGGGCCCCTGAAAAGGTGATTCCTCACTGTCTGTCCCTTGCCTCTTCAGAACAAGGAGCTTTGGTGAGTGAGCACACCCAGTCACCCTTATGTTGGTGCTGGTGAGACTGAGCCTCTGTGGAAAGGACATGTGCTCACATGAGACAGTGAATCCAGAAGGGACAGCCCTTCTGTAGGGGGGTTTAGTAGTAAACAAGTAGCTTTGGAGGAAGATGGTTTGAGCATCTAAACATGTACTTGTGTAGTCTTATGTGCATGGGGTACTTTACTCTGGTTTGTAGACACGCACGCTATTATCTTGTGTGAGCTATCAAATCCCAGTTGACCTTTCAGTATGCTTGCTACTGTATTTAAGTATGAAGACATGCTTGCTATGATCTACTGTGATTCACCCTGAATTAATTCCCATTTGAATTAAAGTTGATCTTTGTGGCATAGACTGTCAAGGAACACAGTCACATCATTCTTCCCTGCTTAATTCCATGCTGTCTAGTGTTAACTAACTGCATAGATTAGGACTTTGTTTCTATTCACGCTTCCCAAATCTTTTTGGTTATTTTTATGATGCTCCTGCAAAGCTGTTCCAGCTCTTCAGCACCTTCAGTCAGAACATCAGATAGCACAGAGCAATCCAGTAGCTGTTACAACTAGTGCAACATTGTGGGTACTTCAGGGTCCCTACTCATCCTGGCAATGCCCCTGCTTCCCAGTATAGGAGGATGTTTGTCCTTTTGCCTATGTCCTCACTGTGAGAGTTCCTATGAAGGTGGTTGTCCACCAGGATGCAGTAAGTCTGTCTTAGAGTCAAAGGTTGCCCTCTCCCCACACCCAGAAGGTACAACTCTTTTGTTGGTATTTGTGCCCTCTGCCCCCCGTTTACAAAGCAATCCAGGTTAGTCTCTCTGTTAATTTCTCACCACGCTTTCACTTGTATCATCAACCTCCTTTATCACTAATGATAGGTTTTCTCCCAGGTCACTGAAAAGCAGAGTGTAGGGCTGAAAGCTGGGACGATGCTACGGACACATCTGCTCGGTGAGATCTTCCTTTCCATATTTTGTGATTTGTCAGCTCACCATTCTTAAAGCATTAGTATGTACCAAGCTGACTTTTTTTGTGTTGTGCGAGTATCTTGATCAAAATGTCATGCAGTCCATTGCCTTTGTAGAAATACGCATCTATTACCTCAGTACTATTACATTTATTGGCAACACTAATTTTATTTAGAGAAAAGATGTCAAATTAGTTTGAGGAGTTCTGTTTTCCATAAACCTTTGCTGCTCGGTATTAGTTATATTACCTTCCTTTAATTTTTAGTTGATTGAATCCTGTATCTGCTCTTCCATTATTCTACCTGGGATGCTTCTTTATTCTGTAAGTCGATATTTGCTTGGGCCATTCAATTTCTTTTCCTAAAGCATTGCCTCAGTGTTAGTTTTGTTTCATTGACCTGATTCTGTCCCAATATACAAAAAGTTCTTGAAAATCAGCTCTAGTTACTCAGAGAGCGCTGATCTTTACTTCTAAAATTCACAGGTGAGAATTTTTGAGATTAACTTGATCTAAAAAATTTAACCTTAGCAGCTGCTTGATTTTCACTCCCCCTCCACCCCCACCCCATGTGGAATTTAAATATGTATTTGCAATGAAGTATTTTCTGTGTTAATATTGACAAGTCTACCTACTGTTTCCAGATAGTGATGTTTAATGAGTTTGTTTGCGATACATCTAGAAGTCTTTATTGTCTCTCTCATGCTTATCGTAATTTCTCTTGTGTATTTATCAGTTTTCCATAGTTCCTAGTTTTTGATTTATATTTATTACTATCTGCTTTTTTGTCTCCTTACATTTCTATATGTGTGCGTGTGTTTCATTTATTCTGGTTGTTCTGACTTCCCCTGAGCCAGGTTGAGTTCCAATGTAGCCTTTTTTTCTTGATTGTGGCTTTTGGGCATCTAGTAATACATTCTTAAGTAGCTCCTAGTTATCATTCATGTTTTTCTATTTAAATACTTTTTCCTAACTGATTTGGTCCATAATTGTTTTCATCTTTGTAAAACTGTCTTTTTAAACTACGACGCGTATAACTTACTAGTTTGGGCTTTATTCTGTTTGCATATAAATGTAATCAAGTCACAATCACTTGTACGTAAGCGACCACTAATTTTTAGTTCTGTGATCAGTTCTTCTTTATCTGTCAAAATGAGTTCTGGTATAGAATTCTCCCATGCTGGATTCAATCTTTATTGAGTTAGGAAATTGTCAGCTATAATTTTTGGAAATTCCTAGGATGTTTCATTACACAAGACCTCTAGCATGTCATTCAGGTTGGTGTTCTTCATAGTAATGTGTATATGTCTACACACACGTGTATATATGTATACATGTAATTTGTCTTTCCATAAGATTATGAATTGCTGAAGGAGTTTGGATTGAATGAAAAAAACGCAACAACTAGAATTCAGTTGCTGCTTTGTGTATAGGTTCATTTTGGTTTTTGTAAGGAATGTAAAGAACAGCTACTCAAACTCTGAAAATTCAGAAATCCTCCAACCTGTTTGTGACTTGTCATACACGTGGGTAACACTGGTGCAATTTCATCATTTACCGTTGGTAAATGAAGCGGTCAGCACCATGTGACTGCTCTTAGGCTCTATATGGCAAGAGTTGTCACCATCAGACAGCGTCCCATGGGTCAAAGACTGTTTCTTTAAACTGGCAAATATGTCTCTATAATACTCGAGCTTCAGATGACTCTTGGATAGAAAAAGCTCTGCTTGTAAATTGAGTTGCATAGAAAAAAACTCCCAGCAATTCTGTTGGTGACCCTTATTACAAACTGTCACAGACAAGTGAAGAACTTGCAGCTAAGAGTACTCCCTAGACTATTGTCTTGTGATGTAATGCAAAGAGACTGTTTACAGTTGGTGGAAGGAAGGTGAACTGCTGGTAAGGTCTGAGACCTTTGCTCACCACTCTGGCCAACAGTATTACTGGGTGATGAATTTCTCCTGTGTTCAGGGTGCCTGGATTAAATTTAAAAAATCCCTGTTCCTCTCAGGAATGCTTCTGGAATACAGTATTTTTTTACTGAAATGTTTATCACAAATCCTGCCTCTCTTAGCTCACAGAAGCTCCCAAGAGCTGTTCTGGGAAGAATGGACTGTATCCCACCTTCTTCTGGCCACCTGCCTCCTGCTCCTAGTCCCTAGAGTCCTCTGCTTCCCCTGTGAGCTCGCACTCATCTGCTGCTGGGGACAGGGCACTGTCTCCTCCCTGGGCTAGCAAGGGCACCTGGAGGAGGTCCCCTGTGTGAGGGGTGCCCTTCTCAGGCTTCGCTGGCTAGTGAGCACTGTGGGGTGTGAGGAGTTGCTGGAGGGAAATTCTCAGAGCTGTCTGATGTACAGGAGTGAGAGGCGGTCGCGTGCCATGCCATTAGCCTTAAACACACATTCCAGCACCTTGTCCTTGACCTTTTAATGGCTCACTTAATGGAGGATGCAGGGCTTATGAATGAGTGTGTTTGACAGTTCCCCTGTGCTTAGCGATTCAATCATGTTAAGGGCTTGTTTTCCTGCATCAAAAAGGAGAAATACACTAGGACATTTGGAAAACAAAAACCAACAACCAAAACCCAAACGACCTACAGAAAACAAACAAACAAAACAACCCACCAACTACACAGACAAACATATGCAGAAGAAATTTGTCAGGGTAGACATGGGGGGTTACTTCCACTTCTGAGGAAGTCCTGTCAGTCCTCCCAGCGTTGCATACCAGAAGTGGAAACTGCTTCTGGTTTTCTGGCTCCTGGGTCTCAGGACTGTTGCTGTATTTGGACCATGCTAGTTTTGACAGCACGGGAAAGGTCAAGATCTGCCAAATTACTTTTGCAGGCAGGGACAGCCTTAGCTCCTGTAGTTGAATATGTCTATTCAGCCACAAGGTCTATTACTGGGACAGTGTCAGCAAAGAAAGAGGTAGCAGCGATGGTGTGACGGAGAGGATGCAAAATACAGCAGAGGCGAGATCTGTGGAGAGACATCAATGGTCAAAGCATAGCAATTTGGGGACACAGCAGATACTGGTTAGGAGGGAGGGCTGGGAACACCTAGAACATCACACCAACAGTCTCTGCCAGGATCAACCTGAGTATCAATATGTTTGCACCTTCCTGCAACTTTTTTTGCAAACTTCAACAATTTCCTGTGAAAATATTTTTTTACCCAAAGGGGGAGGGAGGGTAGAGCAGGAATTTCTTTAGGTTAAAATGTTGAAATGCTTCACTGCAATTGTCTAACTTTGATGAAAGAAAAAAACCTTCTATTCTTTGCTGGTTTTGTTTTTCTCTCCCATTTTTCAAAAAAAAGGTAGATACTAAAAAGCCTATTTATTAACTTTTCAAATAAGAATCTAACAGTGTCCTGAAGTCTTGAGTGTAATCACAGCGTTTTTGACATCTGTCATAAAATGTTTTCTGTGCAACCAGTTTGAAGTGCAGACACATAAGCCCCAAGAGATTGAGAGGGCCTACCTCAGGGCAAGTGGCAGGGCACCAAAGTGGGGTTACTTCTCTCTGCACTGACTGACTATTAGCTGAAGCCTGCTGGGACGGGTGGGCCCAGCCTGGAGCAGCCCTTGCTGGGGCAGAGAGCTCCTACCTTTCTGCTGTGTGTCCCTCTTACCCTTAGAGAGGAAGGACTTTGAACAGAGTGGTAGGTTGCTCATGCTGGCTTTTGAAAGGGGATTCCCAAGTTCACCTGGGTAATGGATTTGCAGAAAGACCTCTCTCATCCTCTGAGGCTCAAGCCTTTCTCCTCTTAGCACATGGTGTCTCTACTTTCCTCTTCATGTCTATGTTTCCCTCTTATGTTGCTGCCTTCCCTGCTGCCCACTGCCCAGAGGAGCAGTAGCTTCGTACTGCGGCACAGGCTTACCTTAACTGCAGGGTCACAGCTCTGTGCTCTGGGCCGAGCATTTTCTTCCACTGGCAGCTGCTCCTGGACTGCTGGCCCCAGTTTCTTCTCAGGCTTTTGTTTAAAACTTGGACAGTTTTTCCAAAGCTGTTGTTCCAGCACTGGTGCAGCTCCAGAGAAAGTAGCAGTCGTGGAAACAATGGCTTATTTTTATCACTTTCCTATAGCTGTGTAGTGTTATCCTTAATTTTTGCCTACAGGCAAGGTAAAATGTTTCAAGGTCAGCTCAGAGGAGGAGAGCCAAAAGGCTTGTGCTATGCTTGGTGGCTGGAGAAGCTGGGTCTGTAGTGGTGTTCCCCACAGGAGCCTGTTGCCCTCCAGCTGAGGTGTGAGGCGTCCTGATTCAATCAGGGGAAGACTATGCCACACCACCCAAATCCACTTCAGAGTAGGCAGGTTGAGAGGTTGTGTTCTTCCTGCCCAAAACCCTCCTGGGAAGGAGGTGGCTGTGACAGGGCTTGTATGGAGACTGTTGTGAGGGTGAAGGAAAGGCAAAGGAGATGTTCAGCACTTTTCCTATCACCCACTTGAATGCAAGGGAAAGGGAGATGCAGCCCCGATGGGCTGATCCTCTAATTGCCTCTGCCAGTAGCCTGGCAGTTGCACATACCTCTGCCAAGGCCAGTGGGTTCCTCCTGTGGGAGGGAGCAGTCTCAGATTCCCGAGTCTAAATGACCAACTGGAAAGGCAGGCACATCTGAGGAAGTGATCCGGTTACAGTCTGTACTTGCATATGTGACCATACCAGGTGTTATTTTAGGGCATGGCAATGTTTTCCATTAAGCAGACTCAGTAGAGGAGGGAAAAAGAATAAGGAAAACCAAAAGGACTTTTTCACAGTGTTTCTGGTGAAGGAAAGAGAGGCCCAGGGCTTGCTTCAGATGGATCTAAGTAAGCCTGGGAGAGTGATGCTCTCCTTGTTGGCAACTTGTGGGTGACAGGCCTCAACCACCTCAGGCACTTGTGGGCTACCATAGCCCTTCCTCTTGTCTGCTACTGCTCCTCAGTGAAGTAATCACCTTTTTGGGGCAGATGTGCACACACTGGGGCACAGGCAAGGATCAGCCCAGCAATTAAATGCAACAGCTTCTGCTGCCCCCTGGTCAGAAGGCAGCATCTCCTACTGGCACCGAACCCGCTCCCCTTTCAGAGGGACCTGTACGCTTTGAAGAAAAACGTGTTTAATAAACCACAGGCTCTATTTAAATAAGCCTTGCTCAGATTGTTATTTTTAATTGGGGGGAGGTGTGGGCCACAAAAGAAACAACCTGACATAATAAAAGTTAGAGGATCTGGTAAGTCCTGCTCTGGGAAAAGGGCACAGGGGAGGGATGAAAGAAGTCCATGGTTTTGAAATCCAGCTTGCAATGTGGTGCTGGATGCAGGATGTAAATAGACTTGGTGTGGGTGCAGGCCTAATAGGAAATGGGTGTGCCTGCCCACACTTGGCTGCCTGGCAAGTGGTGGCCATGCTAAGCTCACCCTGCCCTGGCTTGGCCACAGCTGCCTGATTGTACGTGGCATTTGGAGCTGAAGCTGTGCCTATGCCTTCCAAAGAGCTTATAGCCATTTATTGCAACACTCCACTCATGAGAGTCATCCCACCATATTTCTGTGATGGTGACTAAATCATAGCTGCCCAAACATTTCTGCCTTTGCTTTCGGCTTCTGTTCTTTCAGGAGCCTGTTGGACTCCTTTGCTGCTCTTTTTCTCAGGCGGAGGGGTTGGTGCTGCCAGCAGCATGGTTCAAACCTGTTTATTAACGGTGGAGGTGCAGTTACACTCCAGAGTGGCACTAGCTTCTGCTTTTTTGTGATGACAGTATTTGCCATTTAGGGCCATGCAGGGTCATATGGTATCATTTAAAGTTACGCCTATATAGTTTTCGAGACTATGCTCATGGTCTTACTTCCCGTACTCATGCTTTTAAAGATCAAGTAAGCTTCATTACATCTTGGTACCTCTGTGCCCTTCCTGCCTTTAAAGCTAAATTGTGAGCCATTTTCATGCCCATGGGTGGATCTGACAACTTATCCTTCTATTTATCTATTTTGATATTTTATGGAATCTGTTATGGTAAAATGTTCTGGTTCATAAAACCAGTTTAAAAATAAAACATTAATTTGGTGATTCAAATATGCTCTGTTTTGTGCTTTAGAGATTATCCTTGAAACTAGTCTCCTCCTCTCTCCATCACTAGAGATCATGAGGATTTGCAGTCTAGAATTCATTAATATTGCCTGACTGTTCCTCCAAGCACCCAATCCTAACTGATGGTGGAGGCTGCCTGTGGGGCAGAGAGGCTGCTTAAAAGAGAAAATTGAACAGAAAGGCCTCCCAATATAAGTGGGCTGGGAGAGGTGTTCCCTTTCCACATCACTGGCTGGGCTGCTGGGTACAGAGAGGAAGTGCTGTGGGAAGGGGAAGGAGCTTGGTGCCTCAGGGAGGAGGATTTGATGATTTGCAGGGAAAGCTTGGTGTGGGCCTGGGGAGCCGGAACACATGACTGGGGCTGTGGTAGCATGGCTGTCTCTGGACTTCATTTTATACTTCCCTTTTTGCAGCAAGATGCCCAAAGAGACGTTTTAGGTGGTTGTGCCCCGCATCCCAAGGCAGGGCCTGCAGTGATCCGTGCAGCCAGCTCCATTGATGGGAGGTTGGCATGGGTGTCGTACCCCTCATGCCTTCAACAGCAGCTGAGCAGGATGGAGCCAAGAGGCAAGTGGACAGGGCCCAGCTGGCTCAGCCTGATGCAGCTCAGAAAGGGATGAAACCAACCTGGCTTGTGCCAAAGGAGTAACTCGCCCTGGGCCACAATTGTTTTGCTCTGATCTCTGAGTATGGACATGCAAAACCTCCTTAATATTGATATGTAATTGGTCTCAATGTTAGTTAGCCAAAATCAAGAAATCATTCTCTCTCCTTACTGGCCTTCAACTTATTTCTTTTGTTTTCAGCTAAGTGTTTCTTTGCTGCTTAAAAACAAGTGGGAACTGTTTTGTTCTACTTCTTCCCACCACCTTATAATTTACGCTTTAGCAGTGTTGTTCCTCCCAATCACTTTTGGAAAGATCTCTTTCTATTAACTGTTTTTCTTTTTTGAGAAGAAAACTCATTGGGAGACTTCTCAAGCCCCATTTATTTAAATCACAAATCTTGGTCACAACTGGGAGCTGCATCTATTTCTTTGATGAAATGGTAAACTAGGATTGTAGCCAACACCTATAAAAGTGGCATTAGTAGAGTTGTAAGAGTCTAATGGCTGTGAGTTTAAACTCCACATATAATGTAGTAAATTTTACAATCCACATCTTCAATGTAAAAATGGAAATGAGATACAATAAGCAGCTCCCCCAAGGTAGTGGTATAAAATCTACAGTAATGCTTACAGCACTAAAGAAGAAAAGAAAAATCACAGCTAGTTACTAGCTACTGCAATAGGAGGAGTTTCCTGCTCACCTTACTCTGGGTTATCTTTGTGCATTTCTGGCCCTGATGCTTTGTAGGTAGTTGTTAAACACAACTTTGCTACTTTTGCATAAAAATGCACAGTCCACAAGCATGTGTGCTCTGAAGAGCTGGCATCAAGCCTTCATTCCAGAAAGAGAAGGGGTGCTGTGCAACGGAGCAGGGTAGGGAATCACCCATCAGCTCAGGCACCAACAGAGATGATCTGAGTCCACGATCTAAGGCGGCAGTAGCTTTGGGAAGCTGTGGTACCCCAGGGCAAGATGAGACTAGGCTTGGCCAAATGCTGTAAAAACACTGCTGGGAGATCCTGTTCTAGATTTGCCTTTGCATGGCTACCCTTACACAGGGGGAGTTTCTGTTTTGCTGAACTTGTAAGTAAAACAGGCTAGTGTGGGTTGGGTTTTTTTCTGTGCAAAATGGAAAGCTGTTTTTTCCTTAGAGATGGGAATGCTTTACTGGCTATATAGAGGAGATAGTACCGTACTGATTTTCTGTTCAGAGAAACCTTCTCTGGTAGTGAAAACCTGACCGTATTTGTGAACTAGCGTGTTAAAATATTCTGTAGGAAAGATAGTATGCTATTGGCAGCTATAAAGGAAAGTTAATTCTGCTTGGTTTTTCCTCTGAGAAAGAAGTAATTCTGCATGGGATGCTTTTCCTTTGTATCTGCACTGCCAGCCTCGAGGGCTTCTGAGGAATTGCTTATAGGTACATAGACCTGAGACCTGTGTGAGTCTGTTCCCTACCTGCCAAGGGGCGGTGAACCGGAGGCTGCGGATGCTGACTCTGTAGCCAGCATTGCCTTTGATGCAAGGCTGACCTTTCTGCCATGTCCCCCCAGCCAGCTTTTCCCACCTGCTGCCCTGTCCCACACAGGGTCTGGTAGCACAAGATGCCTGCCCAGGCTGTCAGCAGAGATGTCCATGCTTTCTGTTGTCCCAGTCTTACATGGGCATGACAGACAGTGCAACATCTACTCCCAGATATCTAGATGAATGATTATAAAAAGTGCTATTTTTGAAGGCATAGCAGTCGATTATGCATTTGACAGAAGGTTTTAGGAAATAGGCAATGTGGGATGTACTAGGAGGCAAAAAAAAAAAATCAATCTGTGTATTTGTCTTTTAACTAGTTGGAGACACATTGGCACATATTTTTGGCACATTAATGAATTCTGCCTTATTTAATCTCTGCTACTCTTATAATATGAATTTGTGTTCCATTTGGGTGTTAAAAATCATAAAGTCAGGGAGTTAAGTTTCCAGAGGAAGTTATAATCACTTCAAGCTCCTGAGACGGAATGAGGAGGCAGCTACTGTTGCTCTGAAAGAGAGCAACCAGACAAAAGGCTTCGTAATGCAGTTTGTAGCACATCCCTGTAGCTGTACATCAGTGAGAGGGAGGGCTCCGCGTAGCAGTGTAGCGCTCTGCAACTTCCTGGCAAACACCATTGCTCAGCCACGCGCTGCAGCCCGAGCTGCCGACTGTGGTGGAGTGCACAGGTCAGGGCGTGCTGAAAGTCTCAGCAAGCTCGCTGGGGGCTGGAGGTTGCCCTTTTTCAGAATAAACTTTGCCGGTGTAGTTGCATCTGACTCCATCCTGCTTTAAACTTGCAAGTGCTAAGTGCTTCTTATTGATGACTTATTTTTAGTAAATGTAATTATTTTTCCTTCTTTCCTCATTGTATATCCACTTCATTTTTTTTGTTTTATTTGAATGGGTAGAGAACTCCCATGTACAAAAGATAGTTCAGCAAAAAATGGCTTAAGTAAAACACTGTATCTTCAGTGGGGTAAGGATTAGTTAGACACACACACACACACCACACCCCCCCCCCGCGTGAATGTTTAGGAAGACAAAAGGGGAAGCTGTGGAGAAAACAGCACTATTTTGAGCGCAAGTGACAGCACTGGAGCTGGCATCAACAGCAGTGGTATGAGCAGCATCAGAGAAGTTGGAGAACTAGCTCATTTGTACAGTGTTAAACTTGCTTCTGTGGTGTGTTAGGGCGGACAGCCAGGGTCAAAGCTGACTGTACTAGGCTGGGGAGTAGAGGCTAGCAGCACATCTCAGAGTTGCAACTAGATGTGGCCTACAGAGTTTCCATAATGCAGTTTCATTGAAATCAAAACATTTCATGAAAGCAGGTAAATTGTTGATATTTGTGAGATGAAGAAATGGTGATTTTTTTTTTTTTTATCCCCATGCTTGACAAAACAACTTTGTTTTGACAGTGTCAAAATAACAGGCTTTCAGAGAATTGTTTAGAAAACTCAAAAAAGTGATTTTGTCAAAACCAATTCTTTCTGTGTGAAATTGTCACTTTGATTAAATGTTTGATCTAAAGTTTCTAGAAGAACTAGAGGTAAATGGGTGTGTTTAATTCTGATTAATTTTGCCTGATTTCCAATATTTTGCATGATTCCTCATATTGTCCTTTCATCTCACAATTCCATTCCTCTACCTGTTCATCCTCAATAAGGTTGGCTCATAAAAAGCACACAGAGTTTAAATTTATTTTACAGGAAACACTGAAAATTTAGTATTTGTTTTGCCACTTTTGAGACAAAATATTTTGAAAACATCATCAACAGCAATGTTAGACACAGAAATTGTTTTTATATTTTATTTCTGACTGACAACAAAGCCAAATTCCAAAATCAGATCAAATTTTTCATGAAATGTAAATGTTGAGGTCTGGTCTGCCTTAGGGTTTTTGGTTTTTTTTCCCCTATATTTCTGAAAGAAAAGGATTTAGCAATATAGTTATGAATTATTTCATTAGTACTAAGCTGAAGTGAAAATAGTTTTTAATCTATAAGAAAATCCAAATTTTTCTGAGGCTTGGAAGGGAGTAGAGGAAGGTGTGAATTCCAGTTTCCAGCTACATGCAATGTCAAATACAGGAATTCAGCTGATCCCCAGGCTGCACAATTTTTCATGAATGAGGAGGAAGGAGGGGAGGAGACCAAGTTTACACCACAGAAAGTGGAAATGGGAAAAATTTAGATAATGTCCAGGTGAACACTGATGCCCCAGGAAGCGGTCCCTCAGGTAGAGCAGAGCAGCTGGGGGTTTGTAGGCCTGATGTGAGAAGGGCTTGTGCTGCTCTCCCTGTTGAGTCACCTTGTCCACGGCAGGGTGGATCCATTTCAGGTCTAGCTATCGGGAGCTCACATGCCCTACTTGTAGCCTCATGCATAAGCACTTAGCGATTTCATTTTATGTGAAGTCCAGCTGTCCTCATTCTTTGAAGTACCTTCTCTAGCATTAACAGATGTTCAGTATCACTTTGCTGCTGTAATCAGGATGTCCTTGATCTTCGTTACAATGCACTGTACCTCTGTGAGAGACTGTGTGTGTGTGTTTCTGTCTGGTCCTCTGGAAGATTGCAGGTATGGAGGAAGCTCGCTCCAGGCCCGGGCAGATTCTGACATCTGGCTGAACATCGCAGTCAACCAGGACAGAAGAGCAAGTGGCTGCTCAAGTTCATCCCCAATGTACCCTAGACAAAAGCTAATCTTACTTGCAGAGCCATTTGGAAAAGCCTGAGGGTCTGTATGGGTTTGTTCCATCTGATGTCTGACTTGCTGTGCTTTCTGTTTCTCACCGTTATGTCACTTAAATTCCTCCTTATTTTGTGATTTCGTTTTAAAGAAGGATTGATACTTCTGGAGGTTTGTGAAGTGGCACAGATCAGCTTGTTTCTAAGACACTGGTTTTAATCTGGTCTAGGTCACCAGAAACAATCATGACATTTAATGACTATTCAGTGTATTTAAAATGAGCAAATACTCTCATCCCATTTCCCAGTGGAAAAGCATTTTATCAGAACTCCCTGGGAGGAAGCTCCACTCTGTAAACAGCATCCGTCAGCAATGGGAGCAGTGCCTGCCTACCAGTGCTGTTGCCATCTCCACTGGTACCTTACTGACAGTCTAATCACTTTTGCACCTCAAGTGCCCTATTCCTCCTGGACTTCTAGTCTTCCCGTTAAATGAGACATGTACTTTTGGGCATTTTTTTGCCTTTTCACTGATGTAGATTGTGCTACTACTAAATAATGATAGATGTCCTGCTGCTGATAATAACGGGGAGGGTAATGCTTTAGTGCAAACCTGGTAATAAGAAAACTATGTATTTAATTTACTGTAGTTTATTACCTATTAAACTAATGTCCCATGCATGTGGGATGTGGTAAGAGTTTGTCCAAGTTGCTTGGTAGGCAGGTTTTCCTATCACATTAACTTAATATGGACAATGGATATTCTCTTTCTAGCACAAGTGGAGGCTGTCCTTGTCTGCCTTCATTATTTCAGTTCTCTTTTCTGTGGCAGCTGCTGTGGTGGGTGCTGGAGAGCCTGTGGGGGCTCCAGGCCTAACTCCTGGCAGATCCTCAGCCCTTTTCTGCATCAAATCAAGATGGTGAACATTTGCTTTTTCTATGAAAATAGAGGCTCCTAAATGTGCTGGTTTTCTTAGGACATAGGATGAATTTTGTGAGTTTTACAAGTGAATCTATTAGTTTGCTAAAACCAATTAAAAATGTGTTCCTAGCTAAATCACAGTCCATCATCCTGTTGTGGGTGACACCAGTGGACTAGAACAAACACTTCAAACTGTTTTTATTGTCGGATGGTCAGTGTTGGCTGTATTGAAGAAACTCTTATGACCATGGTATATTGGTGACTGTTATCTAATTCCTACTATGGATTTGTTCAGGACAGTGTCCTCTAAACTGTTTAGCTGTTGCCCGAAGGAGCTGTGGTACTGGGACTGCAGCAGCTATTGTCCCACCTCAGTTCAGGACTGGCACTGAGACAGAGATACAGAGGGACGTCGTACCTCTATGAAGGGCTCCTGTCAGGAGGTTTTTACCCAGCTCTTGTTCTTGAAATGCTTCGTGGCCTGTGGCTGCCAGCACCTGGAAGGTTTGCAGGGATGCCACTTGCTTCCTTGGCACAGGGTAGGGTGAAGTATTGTGGGAAGAAGTAGGGTAGCCTTAGAGCTACTGGTCGCTGAGATTTTGGCTGATGTTCTCAACTCGGGCAATGCCAGCCTCGTTAATGCAACTCGGTAATGCAGCTTGTCAACAACAGGAAAAGAAGGGGCAAATTGGCTACTAGAGAAGCCATGACATTTTGAACATGTCCTTTGCTGTTGGCTAATAACAAGGCAAATCCATCCTGGCAAAAGAGCAGTTAGGTGCCATGCAGTGTGCTGTGCACTAGGGTGACTAAGCCTATGACTCAAGGCACACTGGTAAAATGAGGTCTCACCCACAGCCACGGACAGGGGACAGTTGCCCCATCTGGAAGCCTGTCTAGGCTGATGTTACCTTTTTGACTCATTTGGGTCTGGGGTAAAGCTCTTGGTTCGAAGACATTTATGAAGAGAAGCCTGTCCAGTTGCTAAAGTTTTCAGGTAATTTCTTTGGAGATTAGTTATACATGGAAGACTCTATGTTCTTGCTCCGTGGGCATGAGCTGAGACTCCTACAGCCATGAGGTTGCCTTTAGATTTGTGGTCTGAGCTGATATGTTGCTGGTTGTCTTCTTTTGGGGGTTTTCCTCCTCCTCTTTAAAATCTTTGCCATCTTTTCTGTGTAGAATTCAGAAATGTTTTCTGAGACACAGAAGCATGCAAATGAAACAAATCTGGTTGCTTCAGGGCAAAAAATGAAGGGGAGGATGGGATCAAGCAATAAAACTCCAATGAATACCAAGCTAATAGATCTTTAAAATCAATATTCATCTTCTGAGAGATCACAACTACTAATAGTATGGTTGTTGCTTGGCATGAGGACTGGGACAGCTTTACAGTTCTGGTTTGTAGCAGGGTATGCCCAGAGCTTTTGGAGACCTGGGTTACTTTTGTTTGCCATTTTAACTCTGTAGTTGTTGGGTCTGTGAACTCCTGCAAGCAGTACCAAATGCTCACATGTTCAGTAAGTACTCACATACTCAGAATACTAAAATAATTGCTGGTTTTGGGCCAGGACAGGATTTTTCACCTGGGTCACATTTTCATTTTTTTGTACTCCGTGTAGAGTAGGACCTAAATTCATCCAGTACCTGCATAGTAACATCTTTAATTTGTTTTCTCCCTTAGGGCTTGTTATAGTTAGGGAGTTTAGTCCTTTTGCTACGTGATTTTAAGTTTGTTGCAGGGTAGTTTGTGGCCCACAGCAGGTGGAGGTCTTGGAGAGCCCCTCGTGATAGCTATATAGAGAATAGCTGATGGAACAGGTAGCTGCAATTGCCAGTCTCTGCAATGCTTTCTGGATTGAAGTTCATAACATCCTTGTAAGGTTTTTATCTGTAAATTACTGACATGTACTTTCATTCTTAATTTTCAATTTATATATCATGCATACATATGTATGATGTCTTGAAGCATTTAAGGCACTTTGCTTGTTGATCAGGCATCAGTGATTTTCTAATACCAAGGAATTGCCTCCAAAATAAAATGTAGCTTTTAAATGGGGATTAATCAGTTTTTATGCATGATTTGCACTAATGTCAGTGGGAATTGCTATCATAGAACAACAAAACCCAAAACCGTGGACTCTGAAGCAGGAAAATGGTTCATCCTGTCCAAGACACCAGTCAGAAGGGCTATTCTTGCCTTATTTCATGGTGGTCAAAATAAAATCACCGTTCAGAATTTATGTGGGCTGCAAAAAATTATTAGTCACTCAAGTGCAAGTCCAGCTTATCCTGGCAGCTGAGTTTGGCATAGTACCCATTCCCCGGGTACACTGAACTCTTGGGCTGTCAGTGAAGGTGGGAGGGGGGTTTGTTCCTTGTGCATTACTCCTCTAAACCATCACATCTGCATGCTGCAGCTGTGAGAGAAAGAGAGACCCAGCTTCTGAAACTGTAACAGTGATCTCTTTGTGACATGCAGGATTTATCCTATGTAACTTAGCAATATAACCCCAACAGTTGATTTTGCAAGTGGCTATATATTAATGTAGATATGTATTTGTGGAGAGAGTGAATTTTGAAATAGGCAGCTTGGCCTGGTAAAGGTAAAGAACCACATCCAGTAGGCGGGAGCCTGCTCTAGTAGTATGGCTTGTGCTTGGAGTGGAGTTATTTTTCAAATAAAAATTCACATAAGAATATGCCATGTGGAGTCAGGTCCATAATAGTGACGAGGAGCTATGGGGTATGCTCACACAGTGGTAAGAGGCCAGTATTTGGGACTGGAAGTGTATTTAGGCTCATCTCAAGTAGACCGTTGTGTCAGTTCATGCTACAGCAATCTCTTAAACAGTTGTTACTTATTATTATTATCCAGATTGAATTAGATGCTGTACAAGCACAGAACATAAAGACAGGCCCTGCCCAGAAAAACTTAATATGAATGTGACTGCTTAAGCTATTTTTTTTATTTGAAAATAAATACATAACAGCTGCTGCCATTCCAGAGGAAGGACTGAGCCTATGAAATATCTGGCTTATATAAAAGTTAACAGTTCTTTTAAGTTAGAGTCAAGTGATGGAGTGGGTGTGAAGGGGTGGGAAAGTACTCAAATTACCCACAACCCTGGACTAGCTGGGTTTTTCTGCTAATCAGATCAGCAGTGAAACTGTTAACAATGTTGACATTCACATTGTCATCATTAAACTGCAGCCTAAACACTCCCTGTTGATTAAAGGCAGCATCTTAAATCTCTCCTCGCTATTGTTGGAGCATTCCAGCGGCTGGAGCCAGCAGTCTGGCCTTAGGTCCCTGCTTGGAAGGTTTCCCTCCTAACCAGACGACTAAGAAACTTTGCTGTTACTGAAAAGAGCTGAGAACTTGCTTTCCTTTGTATGGGGCAGGGCGCATCTTGACAGTTGTACCTGCAATATTTTTTTTCCTTCTCTTGAGAAAACGATGAGGATGTGACTGGATATTCTGTGACTTTGCTGCACACAAAGGCAATGACAGATAGAGGATACTTGACTTTTGCCCACAGTTCAAACGTGGGTTTTAAATTACAGGTGCAAGTTTTGTGGTTATAAATTGCTGTTGCAGAAAGGGGAGGTGGCCTTGGAATAAACCATGCCATCCGCTTTAGCAGTGGGAAGGTGAACATGCGTGAGGGATGTTGCTGGAGAAAAGTTAGCATCTTGTAACCACCTGTCCCACTGCAATGGGACCCCTGGAGATAATTAAAGACAAATATGTGTTCAAACAAAAGGCAGGGGTTCTCTCTCTCCATTCCTTCCTCTTCATTTAATCAAAATAAGTCAGTATGTTTTTGTTGGTGTTCTTTTGTTTTGTTTTCTTAAATAATGTGGAGAGAAGTGAATTTGTCCCTGTGTGTGAAACAAAGCCCAGTTAAATTCCAAGCTGTGTCCTCAGACACCCATCTGAAACAGGGTTTGAATGGAAACACTGACGTAGCCTGACCTGCAGTGGGACTGCCATGCTTCATTACAGTAATCGCAGAATGCATGAGAAGCTGGAGCGCAGCCCTGGGTGGGATGCAGCAGTGGTAGGTTTTATAGGGTGCCACGTGTATTGGAAACGTGCTCATAAACGTGCATAAAAATTATCATCTTCAACTTAATAAAATGAGTCAGAGTAAATAGGGAAATGTGAAAATGCATTCTCTGCTTGTTTTATTGAATAGGGATTTGGCTCTAGAGCTATGGTCATTCTTTTTGTGGAAGGCTTTTTCTTTCTTTTTGTCAGTATATGTGTGTGAGAGGGAGGATACATTTAAAAAAAAAAAGAAGAAAAAACTTCAGTCCATTTATGTCCTTCCTAAACAGCTTAGCTTTATTGCTCCATGGGGTCCTACCCAGTCTCTTCACTGGACAAGAGTTTGCAAATGTTTTTTTCCCCCCTTGTAAGCTAACCTTCCTGCTTGGGACAGCCAGGAGCCTCCCGCCAGGCTGCTCACTGCAGGGTCTCTTCTGGAAGGCTATGAGCGCAGGTGGATGCAGCTCATATCTACCTGCAAAACCCTGTGCGGATGCATGGGCTTGGACGCTTGATGATGTTGGAGACAGTTTCTCTATCGCTGTGATAAATCTGAGTGCCAGAAGAAAGGAAAATAAGCATATTTAGAGAAAATTAGAATGGAGAGTTAGAAAATCTTCATAGCTAACTGCTGGATCCACTCACCTCACAGTATCTTGCTTGGTTGTGTGATGATATCTTGGGCCTCCTGGCTGCTAATAGTCACCAGAAGTTGTAAACGAGTGTTTTATGCACAGCAGTGCTCTGTTCTAGGGAGCCAACAAGGGCCAAATCCTGTCCTTTGCAACCCCATGATAGGTGGTGATGGCTATTCTCGGGCCAGGTGCTGAAGCCCTGGCACTGTGACTGTGTATGGTCCCCTTACTGGCTGTGCCCTCCTTTGTTCTTTGAAGTCCAAAATAACACTACCTTGTAAGAGGAAAAATTGGGGAAATATTTTTTCTTTTTTATTCAAAAGTAGTGTGGTCCCCATGGTGTCCTGGGGAGGTTCAGCGCTCCATATGCTACTCCTGCCTTCTGCAGCATGACAGATGTAAAAGGTCCTTTCACATTTGCCATGGTGGCATGACAACAATGTGTGTCCCCGATTATCGGCAGCATGTCACTCCCAAGGTTATGGAGTGCAAATGATTCTGTAGCCATAAAAAATTGATCTCGATGTTCTCTGGTTTGTCAGTCTATACATAATTGGCCACATTCAAATTTTGGTCAGGCTGGTGAAAATTAAGAATTTCTGGTATAATGGTTAGCCAAATACGGTACCTGCCTGCCTCTGTACATATATATTTGTTTATACATATATATAAAAAATGATGTCTGTATATATATGTGTGTGTATATGTGTATGTGTGTGTATATATATGTGTATGAAAATGCTTTGTGCTCCAAAACACCTTTTTTCAAAGATGGAAGGATACCAAGAGGATCATAGTGGAGGGGCAGTAACCATGGCAGGGAGAGAAGAGGATTATTGGAAGGAAGTGGGGGATAAATAAGATTTTTGTCTTTCTGCATTTCAGTTTTTGTTTGTGCCTGCACCATTTTATTTGGAGTATATTTTCATGGCAGAAATAAAAGCAAAGTTCATTTACTTAGAGGAAATGAAATAAAACCATGAAGACATAAACCAGTAAAAACATGCTGGTGGTATTTACCTCCTCCTGCTTTACCTTGACAAAAAAAAAAAAAAGGTAATGTTCCTGGAAGGCAACTAGTGCTGTGACCTATACTAATTAATCTGCCCATCAGATCTGATTAAGCACTTCCAAATCTGGCAAATTGCCACTCTTCTTGAGACACAAATGTAAATAAATGTGAAGGTGGTAAATCACAGCTCTCCAGTGATGCCTTTGTCAGCAGCCACAAGCAAAGAGCAGCAGACATTGAACCTCCAAACACTCCATGCCTGATAATAAAAATGTTTTTGTGCGCAGGGAGGGAGCAGAGCACATCGCCATCTGCTTAAGTCTCTCTGATGTCGGGCAGCTTATGCAGCTGCTGAAAGGCCTTCTCTCCTGGACACAGCCTCAGTCAAGCAACAGGTACAGAGCCTGAGGGCAGGGCAGCATCCAGCGCGGGTGCAGGTTTTCTCACATGTGTTAGTGTGGAGATCTGAGACATGATTCACATACGGTGGTTGGTTGCTGCTTGGACTCCACCTCTGCTGGGAGAGCAGAGGAGCTGCAAAGCCACCCGAAGGGGCTGTGCTTGCACTGGGAGGGGATTTGCAGGTGTTTTCCAGAGCTGGTTTTGCAGCTGACTGTCAGTTCCTTAGCACCATTTGGTGAATGAGGGCAAATCCCTGTGAGGGCAGCTGTGGAGCTCCTTCTTCATGCTCACAGCAGTGTGCTGCTGCTTCCTGTGCTTGGGTGGCTGGCGTGGCCTGACCTGACCCTGCACCAACCATGAGCTGGAGCTACACTTTAGAATAAAGTGGCTGCTATAGCACTAGTGTTACTATGTTAAAATTATTTCCCTGGATTGTTGGCTGTGGTGTTGGACAGATGCTTGGTCTTAGGCATTTAAGAATTTGAATGTCTTTATTGGAAAGGACTGAAGTTATTCCAGGTAAGGTGATTTTATCTTTGGTTACCCACAGTGGACTGCAGGCGTTGATGGATCAGTCCTGCCTACTCTGCTTGTGTACATACAATTAAAAGCCCCCCAAAATATAGAAGAGAGTGGCGTCTGACTGTTCAAGAGTTCTAACCATGCCTGTAAAACAGTGCAGTCCTAAAGGTTTATCAATAACTTGAACCAGCTTTACTTTGGATCACTTTGTTATAATTAACTGTCTATAACAAAGGGCTTTAAAGTATGTAAAAAAGGAGAAGGTTAATGGAACTGAAGGAGGTGGGCAGTATGTCAAAGGCCCTCTTGCTGAGTGTTCAGATTCCTAAAGATGTAACTTCCAGCGTTGGAGCTGTAAGATGGCTGTAAGTAACAGCAACCCCTGTAGCCCCTGGTGCAGTTCATGCAGTGAAAGCTGGGTGGCTGGTGCATGGACTGTGGGATTTCCCTTTTCGCACAGACTTTGAAAGGAAAGGTGAGCTGGCAATGCTGAGGAGTGGTAGTCTCAGCCCCAGAGAGGCTAGTATTGAAATCCAAGCTCTTTTAGGCATTTAGGTCATGGTTTTCTGAGACTTGAGTGAAACAGGTTGGGGGTGGTTTAAATAAAAATCTCATGTCTTCATGTACCTGAGAAACGGCATGGTTTTCAGAGGTGCTGAACCCACACTTGACGAATGATTGATTGATTTCTTTACAGAAATCCTTTTCTTTGTGCAATTTCCTCTGAATTTAATCCTGGGTTGTAGGTGGTGCGAAAGCCTGTTTAGTGGAAAAGTTTTGTTTTGTTTTTTTTCTCCCTCTGTATTATACAGTAGCATTGAAATTACTTTGAGAAAGTGATTTACAGTTTTAAAGGACTATCCCAGTATGGAGTACTTTTCTCTGCCCTGCTATCCACATGGAGCGTTGCTGGTACAGAGGTAGGGAGTGCCCCACAGCTTGCAGGGGCCTCCCTGGGGTCAGCAGGACTCCGCATTTCCTTGTGCATCTCTTCCCGCAAAAAGTCTGTCCTCCTGTAGGGAGGAGTCTGATTGCCGGGCACCCTGCTGCCATCACATGGTCCTTTTCGCAGGCAATCTGTGCTTGTTACCATTCACTTGCGCATGTTTTCTGCATCCCCTGTGACCAGAATAGAGATCACAGACCTGCTCTTGCTTCCACTGGTCCCTTTCGAGCAAACAGCTGAAGACTAAAATAGGGCAGTGTTGAAATAGGGAGAGCTAAGAAGCTTATGGCAAATGTAGCCGGATGAGTCTGCTGCAGTATTTTAACTGCACATGTCTAGTTCAAGCCAATCCAGCCCCTTTCCTGTTTTAAGGGAGCAAATGCAGACAGAGGCCCCTGGAAGGAGGGAGGGATAATGTGCCACCAGAGAAGTGGGTGGTTAGGCCGTGAAGGGTGTCTTCAGAGGCGAGGCCAAATTGGGGAAATGTGTTCCTGAGCCTCCATATATGGTCACCATGATCTGTACCCCTGTCTGACTGGCAGCTGCAGGGTGAATGGAGTGCACGGTCACAGGCGATGTGCACACGTGGCAGATCACAAATTCATTTGTGGAAACACGTCAATGGTGATGATCTGCTCGGAGATGTACAGATCAGGTTTGGATAAAAGCTCAACAGTGCGTTTTCTCCTAGACATTGCTATCTTGCCTGCAGGCTGCTGGGTTTCCAGGGAGTCAGTCCTGCTGTACGAGTCAGAGAAAAACCAGGTACCACGGGGACTTCCAGTATCTGTGCCGTGGTACTGGAAGGGCTGCAGCCTGGCATGATGTGTGGTTCAGCTTTCATTAGCGTGGTAGAGAGCCCTGAGGCTTGAGAACAGCACAGCATGAGGGATATCGGACAAGAGCTACAAGCCCTGCCTTTGGATCTTGCTACTGATCCAAGGCAAGTACAGCATGATGCAGTCATTAAACAGTATTAATTCAGGGGCTTTTGTTCCTAGGCTGAGTTTGAGTCATAGAAGTAGAAAAGGCCACTATCCTTCCAACTACTCTGTGCTGTGAAAATGCTCCTGTTCTGCATTGTATTCTATGTGGGAGATGACTTGAAGTGCACTGCAGGCTCCGAACCAATGACCTGTGAACTTGTCCGTGCCATGGCAAGTCTTTGGCCTGCTGATCGTCTGTTTTCATGAATCATCACAAAAGGACTCCTTGGCTAGTGCACCTCCTCCTCCCATAACTTCACAATGCTCTGAGCAAATAATCTCATCTTAAATACAGCCAAACAATAGTATCTTACACAATAGGGAGATGTTTGTTGATTCATTGATTCATGGGGCAAGCAAGCCTTGAATACATCATACATCCTCTTTATAAAATATGTGCTGTGGAATGCAGTCTCTGGCAAAATATATTATAATCCATTAGCCTTGTAGGAATAATAAAATAAAAAAAAAATCCACACCAATCTCAGCCAAACCACATAAAACTGACACCTCATGTTTCATAAATGAATTAAGCATAGTAGAGCAATTGTCCTTGGCTGTAGGTCCATGTTCTTATGTGGCAGTGGCTTCCACACAATTATTTTGTCATAAAGGTGTTTACTAACATTATTTTCCTTGCAACAGTTTTTAATAACATTCTTTGGGGAACAGTTCCACTTAAGAGTCTTAAATTACTAGCTTTTTTCAGACGCATACATATTGGCACTTGTGTTTATGAATGTATTTTACCGTTTCTTTGTGTCTGATATGTTGTGGATTAGTAGATTATGTGAGACCCAAAAGAGAATAAGTATGTGTGTTTTCCTCTAAAGCTGATGGTAAATGAAAATCTATTTTCATTAACATCTACAATGTTTTTGAAGTTGTTTTTCTATGGAAGTTAAAAATGAATCAGTTCCCTGTCTGTTCACCCTATTTGTTTTTAAATGATATCAATATGTTTGAGAATTTTCTGTATCTTCCCTCAGTTTAACAAGTACTACTACAACAACTGTTTAAATAGTACTTTTTTATTTATGAAAGGAAAGATTTCTTTTCCCCATGAAACCCCCATTTTGGTGAAGTTCATCACCATTTTGTGTAAAAGCTTTTTTTTTTTTTCCCTCTCCTTCCCCAAAGACCCTATTTAGTTAAAGGAAAAAACAACTATAAATATGAAGAGTTCCACAGGTTTCAAGAAGAGGGATGGGAAAGAGCTGTTAGGTACAGAGGCTGCTTAACCTCTTGCTCCCAAATGTGAAGTGTTCCATAAATGCTAACATACCTGTAAAAGGGCAGGACAGATGTTCTGCTACTAGGTTAGCATCAGCCCAGTACCTGTAAGCTTCTGTGCAGGTACCTCGATGAGAAGCGCTGCTTCCTCTCCTCCTCCTCCCTCCATCGAGGCTGCTTGTGCAGGGCTAGCACTGCCATCTCCATAAGTCACACCAGTCTGCGTGTAGCATCATTTATTGCACTTACTCTTTCCTGAACCTAGTTCCTCCAGAGAGACAGAGAGCAATAGCTCAAGCTTCAGTGGGGACAAACTTGAAGCTCTCATTGGCCCTCAAGAATGAATTTGTTTTGTCTCAGGGCTAAAAAGAAATGCAGCAAGTGCCATTTGTGCTCAAGGTGTCTTCCACAAATTGTCCGCCTCCTGGGTTCAGCTCTTCAGAGGGGGACCATCACAAACAGAGAATTTAATATTCAAGTGAGCAGACAACAGCATTTGTGTTTAATCTTGCTTGGAGTTGTCAGCTACCATTAAAATGGATTTTCTATGTCTGTCTTTGCCTTTTATACTTCGCTGTTTATTCCATGCTCACAAATTCAAATTAATGTAATAAAAAAATTGTCACCAGAAAGAAAATACCCAGACTAAGTGCAGTGATATCAAATTTAAAAAGGTATTTAAAAATCAAACAAAATATTATAAGTGAGTACAAATAAAACCTTGTAAGGCACAAATAAGCCATACTAAAGATCATTTATTAGTTACAAGGTTTTCGCTTATTATTTACATAAGTAGTGGTTGAAAAAAAGAGTAAAAAATTAAGTTTTTTTTCCTCTCTCTCAATGTGCATGTTTTTCTTGGTTTAAAACAACAACAACAAAAAAGCTCTGGGAACTAAAGATATAAAAAGCAAGAGCTAAACTCTCTTCTTGTTTGCACCTGCCAAGCCACACTGAAGTCAGCAAGCTGGTATGGGTGTAAACCTGGAAAGAATGTCAATCTTTGCATTTTCTGCTGTAGAGCTCACACTTGCTGTTTGAGAGGCGGACTGATGGATCTCAAGCCACAAAAGTCTGAATCCAGATTTCTAGGTCTAGGTGCTCTAGACTGTCAGACAAGGTGAGCGCTTGGCAGCTCTAAGTTTGACAAAAGCCTCAGAAATGTTTTGGAATTCAGAGAAGGATTTCAAAGGCTAAAATATTAATTTTGAGCCTAAAGTGATCTTCTGCTTGTGTAGAGCTTGGTTGTAAGCCCTTGATGTTTAGATAGCCATTTCTGGTTTGCTGGCCCCTTATAAAATTAGAGATCGCTTGCCACTTTTGGATCTGGTTAGTAGATCAGATTCTAGCTGCCTTCCAAGATATATGACCAGTTGTCTCTGGCTTCTTGAAATCAAGTCATTTATCTTTCTAACAGGAAAAACCTTCTTCCCCCCCCCTGAGATGCACATGCAAGTTAAAGCCAGAGTTCATGCATGGCCACAGGCATGTTTTGGTACTGTGCTTGGTTGGTTCATAGTATGGGTCTGTGATGGAGTTGAAGAATGAAGGGAGCAATACTAGATATTTGAGTCTGGAGCTCAAAAGATATGAAGATCTTAATGCAAAATCTCTTCTATTTCTTCTTCTCTAAATGTTATCTTTTTTCAGAAATCCTTGGAGGAAGAAAATTGGTAGACTTCCCTTCCTCCAAATTCCCCTCTTTGCCTGAAAGTTTCTAATGTTCAGCCAATCTCCTATGGTGCTTTGCCTTGAAAAGATGTAGCACTTGGCACTTCTATGTAGCAGTTTCTGGTGAAATTTTCAATATGACATTTCCATTCCTTAAAGCCAAAGTAAAAGAACGCTTTTTTTATGATAAAGTCATATAATTCCCAAGTGGCATTAATGCTGAGTGAAAATAGAAGTGGAGGCAGGGAAGTGGCTTTTCTAAGTGCATCGATAGGAAGAACAGCCATATGCCTGCATCCCAGCCCAGGGATGGTTCCTATGCAGAGGGGACTCTCCTTCTCTCAGAAAGGTATCTGTGCGATAAACCGGGACATGTGAGGTGCTACTTGGTGTGACCTAAGGACACCTGAGAGAGTTAATGGACTTGGTTGAACTACATGCCATGTTATTATTCACTGCAGTCTAATGTTGACTTTTGGCACCACAGTACAGTAGCAGCTTTTACACAGTGAACAAGAGAAAAAGTGTCTGAATTTTTCCATGAGCAGTCAAAAGCTTTTGTGTCTGAAACTCATACAGAGATACTAATTCAGAAGAACTTTGACATTGATTAAGCAGGTTGCATCCGATGTATAATGCGTAAATGAGCCTAAAAAGTGCTAGTCTTCACAAATAAAGCAAATATGATGAGGTGATATACATTTATTTCTGAAAATCAGCAGTCACTTGGGCTTAACAAAGAGTAATTAATACAGTTTTAAAAGGTATGCGCTATAATTCCATGAATACTTAAGCTGAGGATGAAATAATACCCTATATTGGTCTTGAACCACAATGAATAATATGATTATTTTTACTTTGCAAGAGGTCACAACAAATGTTTGAGATTTAAGCTGCCATAACTACAAATTTAGCAGAAAGTAGGCATTTAATGATAGATTTCATTGCTGTGGTTTAGGTTTTATTTTGAATGTTTGTTTTGTCTTAAAAACACTAATGCTAAAATGTTGTCTCAAATCTTTATTTTCAAATTACTTATTATATTGCCATAAATTACAGGGTGCAGTAAAAGCCAGATTTAAAAGGAGGCATACTTTACTTTCTCATCTTTCTAAAAATAGCACAATGCTTATGAAACACGAATCATTAAAAAAGTTCTTTTTATACAACTGAAGTTGCTAGTGCTGAACTAGTGGCTTTCCTCCAAGTGGCACAATGGACTGCTCCAAATTTAGGTCTGTAATGGTAGAGGTTAACTTTAGGAAGTCCGAGTAAAACTGTAATCTATAATTCTACCACAATTACAATGTTTTCTCTCAAATGATAGTGAAGTCCCTGGGGTGAATGCTAGCAAATACCTTGTAAAGATGTTCTTACGGCTTTTATTGTTTTGATGCTTTTGCATTTTCAGCACGTGTCATTAGATTCGGCAAAAGACCTGGGCTGCACCCCAGGACCATTCAGAGGCTGTGGGTTGCAATCAGCTCTCAGCACTCAGCCAGACGCAAAGGGTGGAGCACGTAGTTGATAGTGAAGAGATACATATGCCACGTTGACAAGATGACGGGTAAACAAAGCTTAAGGGACACTTGTTAAACTCAACATAGCCAAAAATGAATCTTTTCTGTGATATTTTTAGAAGGCTTCAGCCTAAGGAAAACATTCACCTGTGTGACCTGAGGAAAAGTCTAAAGAACTGGTTGCTATTTAGCCATCAAAAAAACCATATGTGCATCTTTTCAGATGCCCTCATCATTTCTTTCCTTCCGGGCATATTTTTGGAAGACTCGCACATCTCCCCCTGTGAATCACAGTATCCTGCTGGCTTGTCAGAGTGAGATGGGACCAACACACGTCAACCCTGAACCTAAATCATATCTAGTAGGTGTGATGTGAGGGCTGCCAACAGTCAATGCCCCCTTACTAGGCCACTGAATGAGTTCTCCATTACTGCTGTAAGTGTTGCTCAGCTCATGGTATAGTCCCTGTAAGGGGGAACCTGAAGGATGAGGCCATTACAATGTCACCTCTGCCTGGGAGTGAAAAAAGCTGGGTGCCTGCCCCCATTTAGAGTGCTCTGGTGCAAGCAGGGTGGCCCTGGAGAAGTAGGGGTATATAGGTAGCAATTCAGATAGGAAGCAGTGCAGCTGGGGGTCTGTCAGCACCATTGGAGCTTGGCCTGGCCAGTAGGGTCAGAATTGGTGGCACTGAAAGCAGATGGGTTGTCAGTGGAAGGCTCTCTGGTCAGCACAAAGCAGTAACAGCTTGGCTGGGGAGAGCTGCAGAGGGATGGAACGCAGGGTCCCTCGCTGATGCAGGGGTGCAGAGGAACAGCTCCTGGTGAAATGGGATTTCTGAGTAGGCATTTAATAATGAGTTCTTTCAAGCATACCCTAAATAAATGAAAATGTAATGGAAATCTTTCTTAGCTAACTTCACCAAAGCTTCTGGCCTAACGTGCTGCAGCCGTTAGCGCAGCAAGTAGGTGGCCTGTGCTGCTGCCCGTACTCTGTCAGGAAGACAAAGAATCTGGGAGAAGCATCAATCTGTTTCTCTTCACAGGGCTGTCTCTTCCCCCCTTTGTCAGTCAAAGGTGTCAATGTCTCTCTCCTCTATCCTCCCCCCTCCCCGAGTTGAGTAGTGTCAGTCATTCCTGTTTTTTTCTCTTTATTAATGATTTTGCAAGGCTATGTCATTACTGTGCTATACGTTTTTATACAGATGGCACGACTGTGCATTTTAATGGCAAATCTGTTTCTCACATAACGCCTGAACTGCAAAAAGACTTTGACAGACTGGTTCAAGGAAAACAAACTGGTTTTAAATGTAGCAAAAACTAAAACAATGCCTTTTGGCTCTCCTAATCATCTGAACTCAAAGGATGATTTTATTTGGAAGTCAGAAATCTTAAGGAGAAGAGTGGACCAAACTTGCATGTTGAAAGAAAACCAGAGAAAAGAGAGAAGGAGGTTCATCATTCATGGGCTGTATGTTTTGTTCAGTAAGACACAGAGGATTCATCCTTGATCCTCAAACTAACAGTGTTTGATCAGAAGTGAATTTGGCCTGTAAGGATGGAGACTCTTGGCACCTGCAGGGTTTTGAATTTCAGGAGGAACTGAGTAATTAATTATAAATGTGAAAAGTAGAATGCGGGGGGACATGACACAACACACAATCAGAAAATGAAAAATATGTATATGTTAAACACCATCAAAAGCAAAGAGCAGAAAACATATTTGTCCATTTTTAAAGAAGCCCATTTCTTCTTTGATCATCTCCTTTGTATTTTATGTTCTTTTAAGCCTATGTAAGTGCAAACAGTTCTCTGGTCCGATCGTCACCATTCTCTTAAGTTGCACATCAGTTTCTGTTTATGTCGCTATCCACTTATCTGTTTAATATCTTTATCTTGCAATTGATATATGGATACATTTGACGGTAACCCTGATCTTTCATTGGCTTCTACACTGTGTAGTTCAGTAGCTCAAATCAGAAATGTTAGTCCTCTCTCTTTGCTCTGCTCTAATGTATTCACTTACATGAATTGGCTGAGGTCAGTAGAGAGTTGCTGGTATCTTAAAGCCCTTGCACATCTGAATTTTCACATCCTTGATGCCTTTATATCCCAAATTGAAAGGACTTTACAACTCATTGCTTTGGCACTTAAATTCATAGCAAATAAAGCTCAATGGCTATATTGGAAAGGATGACCAGGAGAAAGGGGAGGAGAAATTAATTATTAGCACTGCAAACCCACATATTCTCTGAGGGCCCCAAATAGCAGCAAATTGTGTCTGTTGCATCATTGGGCATGTTCCCATCTATGCTGGCTGAAGTGAAGCATAAGAATAGTAGTGTCCAGAAGTCTATAAATATTTGCTTTAACAACATTTGAGGACTTAGGGAAAATGAGTATGGGATGGAAAACATAGACAGACCTAGCTGAGACATCTCAGTCTCTTGAAGAAACCCGAAGGTCTTTCTGTAGGTAAGAGGGATCACTAGCTGCTAATGATGCTCTGAGGTACTGGAAAGACAATATACTATACAGGCATTCTCCTCTTGCTCCAAATTTTCAGCAGAAATCAGCGTTTGCTGCTGATGATGATCTTTTGGAGTCCCACCGGTGTTCAGATTCGGCAACGAGGGTGTCTTCCTTTTTTTTGTAGCCTGACTGTAAACATCTGATTTTGGTAGACCAGTACTTCAGTAACATTGCAAAAATTGGCAGAAGGGGGAGAAGCACTTGTTGGAGTGTCTGCTCGCTCTTTCTTCTTCCAGTCTTAATGTTGAGCTAGCGTCAGACTGAAATCACATGGTCATTGACCACAGCTGCATTTTATGTACTTCCGCAGCATGTGTGTAGGACTATAAACATAAATTATTGGAGAGTTGTTTCAAGAACGACAGTGTATATAATTAAAAAAGCATTATTTACAGCATTCTTTTGTTTCATCATAAATAAAAGGGGCGTTGGATAAACTCTTGGCATGATGGGAAAGCTGCCAAACATGAATGTGTCTTGAATTTATTGGAAAACATTATTATTTTTATTCACCATGTTATATAGAAGGCATTCTTTTGTGTGGCACAAGTAACTTCCTCTTTCCACCCTAAATATGTGGCAGGTGAAAACCATTGCACTGAGACATCACAATAGTAATTTTTTAAAAAGTTATTCCAAATTTTTTTTCTCCTGAAGTATTTTTCTTTCACGAAGATTGTTCTCCAGTTCTAATGCCTGTTTTTTTCTAATTTGAGTGGTCCAGCAGACTCCCAGGACTGCTTCAGGAAAGCTGGGACGGGCCAGATGGCAGAATAATCCAGACCAGGTAGATATGGATCAGAGATTAAAAGGTTGAGTTCTGTATGCAAAAAGCTTTACTGGTAGTGTGAACTCAGAATATTTCAAGTAGGGTTGATGTTTTTGTAATGACCTAGTGGAACAAGGCTGGGTTTCTGCCTTTTTTTTTAGCTATCTAATTTTGAAAGTAGTTAGTAAGTAATAACATTTCATGTACAAAATTCAACAAGACCTTGAATTTTCAGGTTGCAATTAGTAAATAGCATGTAAAAACAATCAGGTAGGTCCTGTACACTTTATTTTCAACGCTGACATGAACACCCTTAGCTGGGTATGATTGTTACTGTTCCTTGTGTCCCATCATTAACCTATATGAAGATGATTGGTGTCTACTTGAGATGGTACAGAAACTAAGGAAATACATGCAGGAACATTTCAGTGACATCTAGATGAAAAATCACTTCAGTCATGACTGCAAACCTTTTGATTGACCTTTTTACAGGCAGATTTTTGCTTATGTGATTGTAGAAAGTAGCTTGCAAGCATGTGTCCCTGAGAACTTTTAGCATATGTGTCCTGTGAAAACAGAAACTACTGTTCTTAGGAAGGCCAACCATTTTCTTGTTTGGTTGTCCAGTCCATGGATAGATAGTAGAATAAGAAGTGATTTAATCTGAATCAGCAGCTAGTTAACTCAGACAGGTTATAGGTAGATGTAGACACAGGTAAGCTTTTGAAGCCCATCTTTAATGACTCTTAGGAACAGCATTATAGGTTTGTAAGAATTTAGCTAGTATCTTGCTTTCTTTTGAAATTTTTATGCCTTGCTCCATAGCTCTTGTAGTCTGTACTTGTCCAGATGCTTACCCACGTGTATTTGTACTTCATGTAAAAGGATGAGACAGGATAGCACTTTGAGCCATGGTAGCATGCTAATGACTGCCGCCTTGGCAACAAGGAGGCTTAAAGAGTTAGATACATAGTACCTGTGGAGGCTGGGGTCAGCTGGATGACAGCCACTTAATTCTGTAGGGGGCTGAGAGAAGGTGGCAAGCAAAGCTCTGATTTGTGGTGGGCGTTTTAACGGGACTGTTTGGTCTTAAAATAGTTTAGTGTAGGAACTGGAAAATTTGCAAGGGCTCATGTCTTTATGGATCAGGATAGTAAGAGACTCCAATCCATCGCTCACCTTTGCCCAGAAGGTAGTGGCATTTTAGGTGTTCGAGTTTATTTACTGTCTAGTCACTGTTTCTCCAGCAGGTAACCAATTACTCTGTGAAACACCTCTGAGCAGATAGGTTGTGATGATTTGATGATATTTTCTACATGTTTTAAGACTGTGGCTTGCTATTTGTTTCCCAGTGGAAATGGATGTAGTTTTGCTTACTGTAGGGTTGTGACAAGTCACCTGCTATTGGAAATAAAGATAGGATTTCATTCCAACGATAAATTCCCCAGGGCAAATACCTGTAAAGTGTCCAGTCCAAAGGGAATCGTAGTGGAACTTGTTACAGCTCTCTCCTGAGAATCACCCGTCAGTCTGTCTGAGCACCTACCCTGTGTGCAGCAGAGCTCCTTTCTAGCCCAAACCTTTCATTTTCTCCGTGTGGAAACCAGGCACAGGGCACTGGTGCATAATGAGTCCTCACCCTGGGGTGGAGGTGAAATGTGGCCAGAACCTCAGCTCCAGGCTGAACGTGGCCATTGCTGCTCCCCACAAACATGGCAATTGGATCCTCTTCCTGAAGGGAAATCCCTGGAGGACATCCACATTTAGGCCATGGAATTCATTCCCTGAGTAACACTCATGGGATATCCTAATTCCTATTACAAATGGCAACAAACCTGTTGTTCATGAGATAAGTTCTTCTTCCCTTTTTTATTAACAGTGCATTGGGAGAACTAATTAGCAGCACCTTGGAGATTCCCCTTCTGAGAATCCAGGCTATAAATATCTTCACTGCTCAGCAAGGAGGTCTGCAGAGTGGGACTGTATGGGGGATGCTAGAGCTGGTTAAACAATGCAGCCTCTATGTGGGTGTCTCTGTTAGATTAAGAGAAGCTATAAACCACTTCACTGAAAAGTGGTTGTAATTTTTCATTAAAACATTTTTAATTGAAAAAAAGGCTTTGATTTGCTGGAAAAATTTATGTGGCGAGCTTCTGCTTTGGTGTAATTTTTCTGTTTTCCTTCTGTTAGAAAACCAAAATAATTTCACTTTTATCCGCAGAAAAAACAAAGGAATAGGAAGGATGCTGATAGTAAGAGAATAGTGATCTTCATGCTCTTGGGCTTCAGAAATTGACCCCCCCCATTTCCATTTGTTTAGTAAAGATGCAAGTAAGAAATTACAAACAAAGCCTTGGGGGTGTGTGTGGGTTTGTGGAGTTTCACAGTGACTGGCTTCAAAACCAGAGAGTGTTTTAGAGTGAGAGCCTGTCTTAGGCACTTTGCATTTCCATCCGATGGACCCCAGCCTTTCCCATTGCCTGAAGGTGGAGCCTGGGCAGGCTGGGTGCCTAATTTTAATCTTGGCAGTGCAAACATTGCCAAATATTCATTTTGTATGCATGTGTATGACTGCGAGTAAAACTTGAGGAATTTTAAACCAACTTCATGCCTTAGTCATATCGATAGAAACATGGCAAGAAGTGTTTTGATCCTGACTGTTAATAAATGTTAAGAGAAATTCATAAAACGCTGTGATAAAGGTCCTGAAGAGGTGATGTCTGTAAAATCATGACTGGCACTGGGGGGGTGGGTATGGACTGCTTGCACATTGTGGGTTTTTTCTGTTGCAAGAGCTAGTTTTTTTCTGTTGCAAGCTTCCTATTCATCTGAAGGTGGTGGACAGTGTTTCCTCCCACGATGTGCAGTACCCCCATGTGTTCACCTTCCCCTTGTACTTCCCCACTGGCAACTGCTTGGCTGCCTGATCAGACACTAAGCTTAGAGCCACATTTGCTGTGACTGCGTGCAGCAAGCAAGAGCATGGGACAGTGTGCAGCTTGCCTTCTGCTGCTCTGAGCATAGGGTGTTGGTGACTTATGCCATTTTTCTGCTCTTTTTATGTTGTTGTCGTCGTCTGTCCCTGTCATCCCCCCCACCCCATTCACTAGTCCTCAGAGCACTGGGTGTTGCTTTGCAGGTTCTGTGGCTGCCCTGAGAGAGGCAGTTTGACACCAGGCATGGGCAGCCTTCAGAAGCTGGCTGCTGCATTCAAACCATGTCCTCCATGACAGCTCCTACCTGCCTGTGTCCAGCTTGCCTGCTTATTTGACAAAGTTAACTTGATCCTTGTAGCAGAAAGTCAGGAGGTTGAGATGTGAGCCGTGTGTTAGTGCTGTGTTTGCAATTTCCTGCCCAGTGGGACTTAACTGAAATCAGCACTGAGCATTTCCAGCATGCTTAGAAAAAATTGCAGCAGAAAGCCCTGCCCTGGCAGGGCCACATCTCTGCCCAGCCACACACTTCCCCCGCTTCCACATTTTGGACAGTTTCACTGGAGTTGTGCTGTAGGGAAGCAGAAGGGGTGATCCCTGAGGAAGAGTAGTGCAAGGCTCGGAGTCGTTCCTGAGGTGGGACTCTCAGGGCCTAGGGTAAGGAGCACTCAGTAGCCCAAGTGGTTTGGCTTGCTGTGTTTGGGTGGAGCATCAGGAGCAAACGGCACCATTGTGAGTTGCACTGGGAGAGGAATGGTGCAGGGATTTCTGCAGAAAGGGGGGACATTGCAGAAGCTAATAATGAGACTCTGGCTTTGAAGGGAGTTGAACAGAAAGAGAGAGGTGGTGAGATCCTGAGATATGGAGAGGGGTGGAAGAGAAGGTCTCTGTTCAAACTGATGGAAAAACTTCCACTGACTTCCCTGGAGCCTCTGGTTAACCGCTGTCACCCAGGAAAGGATAGAGAGGGCAAGTGGCCTCGTCACTGAGAGTGTTATTTGGCTGCTCCGGTGGTCTGTGCTCAGGGAAAACACTTTGTGTGGTCAGCGCAGTTCCTCTTAGCCAGCAGAAAACTCCAGCTTGTCACTCTGATATTTGCTTGCTAGCAGAAATGTACCTTGATGGGAAGCTGAGGACTTCAGGTGACTTGAAACCAAAAGCTCCTTAGCACTAGAACTGCAAAATGTTTTAGGGAAAGGCTTAGCCCATACTCAAATTTCCAGATTAGCAGTGTCTGGCTTTTATCATCTCCAGAGTTTATCTTTGCAGCTAATGAAAAATATACAAGCTCATTATTTTAGAGGAATTAGTACAGTTCTAGAAACCTTCCTTCATTGTTGTTTGCAGAAGTGCAACTTGGGTCAGGAGAACTGCAGAATCCAGAGAGAATAAACAGCATTCATATTTTGGCAGTTGTGTGACCCTCATGCATGCATGTTTGCTGTTAATTCTAGGAGCTCCTTGGATCATAAGCATGATATAAAAAAATTAACAACAACAACGAAAAAGTTTAAAGGACCGTTATGGGTCTGACTAATCCCAGAAAAGCAAGGAAGTTCAGGATTCAGCTGACTCCATCTGCGGGGCTGGTTGTGCTGGTTTTCATTAGTGAAATCAGAGTGTCAGATGATGCAATTCACCACTGGCTCTGTATTACTCAGAACCAGAACCTTTTTGCTGGTGGTTTTTAAAATCCTAGAAATGTAGGGCAGGAAGGACCTCAGAGATCTTCTCATCCTCTGCAAGGATGGGATGTGGAATCAAACATTTGTACTCCGTTACTGGCATGCACTTACGGAGGTTTTTACAAAAACTTCTAGAAAAGTATGGCCTGCAGTTTTTCTCTCTCCAGTATTTCTTAATCTGTGGCCAGAAACACAGCCTGAATCATGTTTAGATTTCAGGTGGTTCATTCTTGTCGCTTGCTGTGTTGATTCCTGGGCCTTCAGACTGGTTTTGAGCACTGTCTCATTTTCAGCATTGAAACACTGAACATCTGGTGTGTGAGGGAGGAGTGAGGCTCACCCAGGTCCCAAAGCAGAGAGGCAAGAATGCAGCGGCAGCCCAACTGAGCAAAGGTTGGAGATGCTGTCACTTGCATCAGGTCAGCTGAAATACTGTTTCAAGACTGGGCTTTGGGCAGAGCGTGAAGTTTCATGTATGGCCCATTCATTTAGATGCTGATCCTTGTGCTCTGGAAGTGCTGTCGGGCTCCCTCCTCCTCCTCCTCTTCCCCTCAGCTGGTGCTGGCAGCTAGTGCTGGTGAAGTGGGGAGCAGCAAGGATCAGCTCTGCTCTGTGCAAACCTCTTCTGGGAGGGGGACACCAAGGAAGGTCAGATGATACCAGGTTTGGCTCCCACAAAATTACTTTTCTTCTGCCTTTTCCCACCTTCCTCCTGTTGCTAAATGCAACTTGAAACAAGCATAGAAAACAACTATATATTGTCGTGGTACCTCAGACCAAATATAAAAGTTACATGTTTTACCTTCTTAGCGGAGAAAATGGAGCAGTTGCTGGGGAGCTGGGCAAATACTTCAAGCATTGACAGTATAGTCAGCTGACTGCTACATGCATCTGAACAAAAAAATTGGCGTATTGGCCAAAGCTGTGCTCATTCCCTTTTTTTGAATTTGCTTCCCACAGCAATTCTAGTGGACCAAGAATTATTCATAGATGTTTCCAAGAATAATGAATAAAACCAAATTGTAAGCTGCTTGCAGGCATAGTCAGAAGGAGATCTAATTTTCCAGATTACTCAATGTGAATTATTAATTCTGCTTGACTAACATAGAGCAGTCTCCTGGTGTTTAAGAGGAAAGGTGGCCTGCTTTATCAGTTCATTGTTGATACCTCCCTGTCATTTTTCACATCACATTATAGTTAACTTTTTCGGCCTTTGTGAATCAAACCTAGCATCAACGGAGGGAGTAGAAGTGCTCTTGCTCAAACAGCTCTGCAAGATATGAGCTATTTGATAACTTGACTGTTCCTGAGACCTCTTCAGTCCTTGGATGTGTGTGAACATGTCCCTCGTAGGGCAGTGGGAGTTGTGAGCCTGCCCCCCCCAAATCACCAAGACAACAAAAGACAGCTCCCAGCCCATGTTCCTCGGCTATAATTGTTTGTTGCCTTTTTGCTGTGTTTATCTCTAGCAAACTTTGCCAGAGAGTCTTAGTGCTCTGCTACCTCTGAGTTGCCGGATTTATGTGGGTAGTACACAGTGGCTACTCTGAGGGGCTGAGAAGGGATTGTGTCTTAGCTTGTCTGGAAGGAAAGCCTGTTGCAATTTCAGGGTCAAATCCTACATGTTGTATAAATTTGGAGTAATTTCAGTGACTTACTAGAGTTTCTTGGGTTTTACTCTGGATTTACATGAGGATGAATTTCATCTGACAGATAAAATAGAGCTCAGAGCGTTTGTGCCAAAATTGAACAAAATGTAAACACAGTCCCTCAAGGACGCTCATCCCAAGTGATGACGGAAAAAATAAAGGAGCTTTGCATTCTGGCAGGTAACTCTCAAGAGTTACTATGCTGAAGGAGGTGAGTTAAAAAAAAAAAAAAAAAACACAACAGCATAGTGAACCATTTTACAAGTCCTTTAGGACTGACCCATTTGAAATATTTTTTAAAAAAGGGTTAGAAAACTCAGACCTCATTTTCCATGTGAAGCCAGGAGGCAGTAAGACACGGTGGTGCCTGTATGCTGTAGGAGCAGGCAGGACAAGTGGGATGCGTAGTCAGCTGGAAGGTGAGCTGCAGTGCAGGATGGTCCAGCTGCCAGGTCTCTGGAGCCCAGTGCCCTAGGTGTTTTTTTATCTACTCTGATCTAGTTTGTGGCAAAGATGAGAAACGCCACAGAAATAGAGGTCTTAACAATCAACCCTTAGTTGTTATACAGAAACATTCTCCTTTGTATAGTATGATGTATCCTAGGTGAAAGCAGCCTTTTTTTCTGCCCCCCCCCGCCCCCCCAATATAGCTGTGTTTCTATGGCTTGAGCTGATTTCTAGCCGAAGGACTATGCTCAAAGTAAAAAGATAAATCCAGGAAGGGCGCATCTGTGTCACAACTACAGGTGGTACAATGTGGCTGTCCCTGGTCTCCAGGTCAGTACCAGTGACTGAGTTATCACAAGAATTTGGGTTTGGTTTGGTTTTTTTTTAATAGTATTAAGAAAAGACCTTTTGTCTCAAAAAGCTTGTTACTCATTTTCCCCTGGCCCCATCCTGCTTTTTATTTTCTGGCTACTTAATGTATAACTTGCAGTTGCTTAATGGTGCAAAACTCATATCTCCTAAAACATTCTTCATGAATTGGGCTCAAAATTTCTATAACTGCTTATTTTAGATAGGGACCATACGTTTTGGACTATGCAACATCCCTCTTCTGTAAAATATATGGACCCTTTCACTGCATTGTATTTCAGTCACTGTTTTTGGATATCCTTTATCAAAAGAGCCATTAACAAGACTTTCCAATTCTCTTTCCATGGGCACATAATATGCTCTATGTCTTTAATTAGCACCTTCATCCCTCTCCCCCTTCCCCCTCTCCAAGGAAAAAGCCAAACCTTCTTCACTACCAAAATGGCCTGTCAAAACCTGACAACTGAAGTTCTGCCTTGTCAATATAAAATTGTCTGTACCACTGTGCAAGCTGAGTATTTGGGACTGGTGCAAAATAATGCACCAGCTGCATTGTCTGCTTTCCTACTTTATTCCATTTCTGCTTAATTTTTTCAGGGCTACTGAAGGATTTCTGGACTCCCTTGAGCATTTGCTATAGAAAACAGATCAAGTTTCCTTAGGGGCTGTGCAGAGAATTGCTCCAAGAGAGTATTTGTGGATGCATATGGAAATTATACTTGTGTATCCATTTCTATATGCTTTCCTCATATATTAGCATATTCAGAAGCACTGAGAACTCTTCTGTCAAAGGGTACGTGAATTCAAGCATTGTTTTCCTCTCAGAAGTGGGATTTTACTGGGAATGCTGGCAGGCCCCTCACAACAGAAGGATGGGTGGGTGCTGCTACTGTATATATCTGTTGTTGTCACATTGGATTTTGTGCAATAAAAATAAAACCCTTGGTCAGAAGTGTCATAAAAGTTTGATTGACTTTCCTCTTTAATTGCTTATCATCCTTGAAGAGACTTCTTGGCATTTAGAAACCAGTGAATCTGTTTCCCATTTCTTTAGGCTTTATAAATACACCCTGTTTATATTAAAATGATAGACAAATATACATAAAGCTGGAAAACATGACCACAAACTCTTTTCCTCTCTCTATGCATTTAAAAAAAAAACCAAACCCACCCTAAAGACACTTTTATTGTTGCTAAACTTTTGCCCTTGGCTGGTAGAGCCTTCTTTATGTTTTAACAGATCCAGACATCCTTTTCATGTGGTCCTTGGATGTTCTATATTTTATATCTCTTGTGGCTTTATAAAAAGGGAAGAATGAGCTTGCTGCACAAACATATCTGATGGTAATTTTTTTGTTGTTTTTTGCAAGTCAGAAGTATTGTGACGTTTCTATTTTAAAAAGAAACGTGTTTCCCCTTACTCTGGGAAGCTGTGTTAAAGGGTTTCAGTAAGCCAACGGAAACTGGATAGATGGAGTATTTAGGAGGTGGGTGCTGGGGACAGAGACCTCCCCTTGCTTGTGCTGTCATCTCCCCACCATCAGAGATGTGGCCTGTGCTGCCTGCAGCCTGGTGTGGGGAAAGCTGAGAGCTTGCTGGGGCCTTTAGCACTAGGATAACACGAAGGGATTATTGCCACGAATGTGTCTAGCTTCTTCACGTGGGTTTTTCCCTTGTCATGGCATGCTTCTTGCTGTAGGACAGCATCTTCTCCCAGATGTGCTTGAGTCCTGCAGAAATTAAATTGTAGGCTCTGCTCCAGAGGCAGACAGGGAAAGGGGCCTTGTCTGCACCATACCCCTGGCTCTGGGAACAGTTAAATGAGGTGCCTTTAGTTTGTTCAAAACGACAGAGTGTGATCCAACAGGAGAAAGAAAATGGAAACAAGGGACTGGTGGGGTGCTCTGTGGGGCATATGGCTCTGGCGAAGCTCTGGTAGGGCCTTCCACTGCTGAGGGGGCTGGTGGGCAGGGAGAGGAGACTGGGGGCTGGATGAAGGGCCATCAACCCCGCTGCGCCACTGGAGTGAGCAGGGGTCCCTGAAGCACAGAGGCTCTCAGTCCTTATGGAAGGAGATGCTCTCAACAGATTTAAAAGTGCCCAAATGTGACAGCGCTATTGGGGAGTTTTGTACCATAAAAGCAACTTTGGTTTAGTAATACCAGTCTTGCATTCAGAGGAACAGAGGCCCGGGATGATTCACTGACTAAATACATCAACATCCAAATATTTCTAGAGTAATAAAACCCCAAAACAGCCATATTAGAAAAAGGTTAATGGACAACATTTTCATATGTTTGCCAACTGTTTCCTTCTCATATAAAGCATGACTTCAGCTCTGTGTCAGCATGGGGATCTGGCTGTCGGGGGCTTGGGGACAGGGCTGGAGAGGCTGGGGCAGAGAAGGAAATTCCCCGATTTCTTTTTGAGGTGCTGCATGCTTGTGTTATAGCTTCCAGGGCCTGAGAAATTCACCTCTCAGAATGAAACGCTTAAGCCTGCTGTTACTGAATTTAAAAATTTAAGCTTATTTAAACAGATAGAGTACCAAAGCACATGCCCCAGAGGGCTAATTTTGATCTTTCTTCTCTGTTCAGGGCTCCTATGTGTGTTTGCTAGCCTTGTAGTCCATGCTGCAGTAGTTCTCATGGAGTGTTAACTTCACTGTATAGTTAACTCTTCTTACACAGCTTTGTAAAACAGCATATCTCTGCACAGCCATACTGCTCTCATAGACATGAAGGAAATTGTTCTGGGTCAGGACTTTCTGCTGTGGGTGACAGGCAGTGAAGTTCACAAGTTCAGTCATACACAAAACACAAGGTAGAGTTTCTGTAGCAGAAGGATCACATCTTGGTGCCTGTGACTAGGGGTTAAATCTCCACCTGCAGCCCTGCTCACATAACACCACTGCTGCTGCCTTGGGAACTCACCTTACTGTCCTGGCTCTTCTTCAGAAGAGTAGTTCCTCCAGATTGCATCAGTGACTTCCTTGCAGTTTGGCACTTAAATTGCTATTTAATTCTGAGATTAAAGGGATATGATATCTTTCATCACTCAAATGACTACAGAAAACCTCCAATCCAAGCTGTAATACCATTCTGCAATCCAAGATCAGTGGTCTGAAAAACAAAAGTTGATATTTCTTGCCAGTTACCAAAATCAGCAGCTGACTGGCACCAAGCTATCTTGGGTATCTCAGAACTTTGCAGAAACAGGAAAATGCGTTTGGAGAACAGGAATGCTTGTGACTGTAGGCTTGAGCAGTGAGGTACTTAAGTTTTACTCGGTTGTGGGATTTAAAAAGTTATTTTAGGAGAAGTCTTACATGTCACTGAAGGGAGAAAAAGCAATACACTAGACCAGGAATAAATGTCCTCTCTGGGATGTTTCTACCTGAAATTGTCCTTAAGGTTTAATGTTAGAAAAAGGTTTGCTGCTATGGACTGACCCCAAAAGTTCTGCTTTCAAAGATGTTTCCTCATCTGCTTACTTGACCAAAACCACATTATTCTGCTACCCCAAGCCTGCCTAGATACCAGGGACTCCCTGGTGTAGGGATTTCATCCTGGAAAGGGCTTCCAATTGCAAAAGGGCCTCCAATTGCTTTTATACAAGGCTGCCGAGAGCTGCCTTTGACCACCCAGCAGCACTCACTACTAGGGGCTTTACTGATGGCTAGCACACTCAGCTGATGGAGCTCTGACTCCTGCTGTTTAGAAGATAAGGGACCTCAGGGTGTCCATTAAAGGGTCTGGTATGCAGCACCTAGGAAAAAGTCACACAAGTCTCTACGTTCATTGTATGTATGAAGCTAGGTGGTTAGATCACATTGAAGCAGAAGGTGGATTTTGTGGCTCTTGACTGTTCTACATCAGTATTTTTTTACCTGTGGACAATATAAAGTTGCTCTGGAAGGTTTAAGATGAAATAAATGTTGGAGTGTGCTTCTCTTCAGCCAAGGGAATCCTGCGTGGGGTAGGAGTATTGTAGGAGAAAGCTGCTCCTTCCACTGCTTCCCTTTCCTAGCAAGAAGGGCAATGTTAGCCTTATTGCCTTAGCAAGGCTTTTGATCCCACATTTTCTCTGGAAATTTGCTACGTGTTGATGAGATATCAAAGGGTTTCTGTGTTGGGTTTTTTTTGTTGTTGTGAAGTTTGTGTAGGCTGTGGTGAGCCCTTTTGTGTCCTGCAATGAACTACTAGGAGCAGTCCTGGTCTTTTTGACCACGAGACTTGATTACTATAATTCCATTTTCTCAGAGAGTTCAGTGCAGTATCTCCCCAACTCAAAGTATGTTTGGACTGTAAGTAACCCAGTCGTTTACTAACAAGGGCAGGAGTGGCCATCATTTTGTAACTATACTTCATCTCTGTGGACTTACTTGCCTTTGCCTCTGGCATGCTCTCCATCCACTTTCTTTGCTGATTGCTTGTTCAAGCCCTAAAAGTTGTCAAACCCCATAATAAAAGATTAATAGTAGGAAATAATTTAAATCCATTTGTTGTCATGAAAGAAAGTATGAAAATAAGTAATGTCAGAGTAGAAACATTTTAGGTAGATTCTGGCAGGTCTCAGCCCCATTACAGTCTCGGAAATAACACAAATGATGCACGTCCCAAGTTGGCGCTGGCAGGGCAACAGAGGGAAGTTCTGGGGAATATTAACCAAGGGGACCCAAGTGGGTTTTGTCAGCAAATAAATATTACAAAGGGAAAGATCAAGTCAATTACTTTATTAGGTAGAGCAATTTACAATGAAACTTTGTTAGGTTTTTTTGGGTAGCTCTGTTCAACTGTGTATTAGTACACTTTTGATTACCCTTCCTTTCTGTGCTGGAGCCATGAGAGGGGCTCTGTGGCCCAGCCTTGAACTTGGTTTTCACTCTAGCTAGGCTGTAACTTGTTTTAATCAGATCTTCAGGGTTTTTTTTAGTCTGTTGATGTTTGATGGTGGCATTTTTTTAGAAAGATGAGAAGATCCTGAGAAAGGCATCTTTTGAAATATGTCTTTGTAAAATGGCCTAGTCAAGAAGAGCCTAGCCTATCTGATTTGTTCGTTAAATCCAAAACACTAAATGGAGCGTTCAAAAACATTTAGCACTGGGGTAACACAGTGCTCATTGACATTCGTTAGCACTGAGTCTGACTGGTAACAGATCATGTTTTATATCCTAGGAAATTTGCTGTTAAAAATAGACATAAATAGAGGTGGGGTATAATTAGTTATTCCTTCCAGATGGACTAGACTGTGCTACCCAGCCAGATGATCCCAAGCAGTGCAGTGTACAGCTGCTCTCCCACTCCTGATCTAAGCTACCCTCTTAGAGGAACTCCCCTGGGTGACTGTCTCTGTATTGCCCTGGTCCTAGCACTGGGATCTAGCAAGAGTCTTCACATTCCTCCATCACCTGCACAGTCCCACATGTACAACGATGAGATTTTTCTTTGTTAGCCCCAAGCAAATTTTTTAAATCTCACTGTAAGTCTGGAAGTACACATGCTCTCTTTCCTGCTATACTCTTATTCCCCGTAGAATTGCATCCAGAGCTTTAAATGCTATCCGTTAACTAATTTTTACTTCCAGGGAATCACATGACTCCAGGATAGCAGGTTTAAGAGAAATGGATAGTACAGTGAAACCATAGATGAAGTTGTGAGCCTTTCCAGCTCTGTTTCTGGCCCTTCTGCTCTTGGAGATGTACTACTGATCAGGCTGTGCTTAGGCAAGGATTGGGGAGAGGCAGTGTACTCTACATGCCCTGGTCAGGTCAAGTTTGGGGTGTTAAGCAGCTCATAGGTACACGGTTGCACCATCTAGCTAACGTCTGCGTCAGCCTGATTGAAAGCTCGGATGAAAAATATGTCTGGTTTTTGTTTGGTCTTTTGAATCTTTGAAACACTGAAGCTGTGCCGGCTGCCATGGATGCTGCTGCAATTCATACTTTCTTCCTTGTCTCTGCTCTTTCACTCCCACTGATCCTTCCTTGTCTTCCTTCTCTGTAAAAGAGACAGAAATTGTTGGCAGGACCCTTGAACCCTGTTACCGAGCATCAAATAGAATTAATTTTACCTGTGTCTTAAAATACCTGTATTTAACACCCTGTTTTCACTGTGAATGCTTTAATTTTTATAGTTATTTTAGAAAACATTTTTCCCATTGTAAATATAATTATTATATATATGAAAAGAAAAACTCTACTCAGCAAACAAAGGTTCATCTATGCATTTCTTTAGCCCCAGTTTTTATTAGCCGTGCTAGAAGTATTTTTAAAGTGTTTATTTAATCCAGCTATTTAGTAGTCTCCAGAGTCCAGGCTTCTGCTTTAATGCTGAATCAATGCTTGGTCAAGCCTTAAACTTTATGGGTTTTGGCACAGTGTTTAAACAGAAGCTTTGATGCTTGAGACTGCTGCCTGCACAGAGCAAATATAAATTTTGATCAGTACAGTAAGTGTTCACCATTTAAAATGTCAGTGGCCAGCCTCTAACAATTCCCTTGCCCTAGAGCTGTTGGGCTGGGTGGTGCGCCTGGGCTGTGGGCACAGGATGGTTAAAGGCTGCAGTGCGTTCCTGGGTGCTGCCTCAGCCCCAGTCCACGTCCCCTGTGTTGAAATAGCATTGTTGTCTGATGGTAGTTCAGGATGAAATTGCTATTTCTAAATTCCTACCAGGCAGTTATTCTTGGTTTTGCAGAGGCAGATGTTGTCAAAGCTTCCCTCCTCTCCAGAAGCTACGGGTCAAGGTCAGGTCTGAGGAACTTTGTGCTGTGACCCATGAGCCAAAGCTGTAATTCCTAATGTTATCATTCAGGTGTGCTTCAAGTCCATTGCAGTACAAGGAAGGCTTTGTCTCTACAATATAGGCTAATTCTAGTGGTTTTCCTTTAACATATACCCAGATGTCATTTGGATAATGTATGTAGATAAGTCTCTGATGCAAGGAAAGCCAAAATGTCATCCTTTCAGAGCTCTGTGGCCAAGATCTATTTTTCACTTGGCAATCTTGGTGCATTCTTCAAGGTAACATACAGTGAACAAAAGCTTAATTACAAAGACTACATTTCAGCCGCTCACCTCCAGCTCCCCAGCATGGCTCTTTGGGAGACAGCCTGCGTACGCCAGCTGTCCTGCCCTTGCCCTGAGCCAGAACAACTGTATGCAACAACAGTGCCATGTGCCAAGCAGAAGCAGGTTGTGGGCACCCACCCTCCAGGGCACACAGGGGCTGTGTGATCCTCCCTCCCCACAACCTTGGTTTCTGACACACAAATTGTGGCAGATGAGGAAGCACGGTCCCAGGCAGCATCCTACAGTTGGGGCATCCCCACTGCCTAGCACACAGTGGTGTCTAATGTGCAAATTCCTCTCTCAGCTTCCCTTATACTGCAAATTCCTCCTCATTCTTTTGGCTTGTATCTTCATCCCTTCTACTGGAGATGTGATTGCACCCTGGGCTATAAGTCCTGCAGTGCCAATGCATGTTAACAACATATGATGGTGCAATATTGTTTCAGTACTTTACTCCGTGACCCAAAGAATTCTGTTAATTTCTTCCCTTATGTGCTTGTATGTGGATATGCAAAGTGTATGGTGTGATTCGGTGCTGTAGAGATTTCCCTGACATACGCGTTTTATCCCCTCCATGTGAGGGTTTTGTACTATCTGATATTTCTCATTAATTTCTTTGTACAATTTGGAGTATGCAAGGGACCTGCTGGGTCCCAGAGCACCCCTGCTTCGAGGTCTGCTTCCTTACCTCCTTTTGGTGCTTCGTGCCATGGCTTTTCACCATAGAGGAGCCTGTGCTGGTGCTGCTTCCTGGGTAATACCAAAATGCTAAGTGTCACAGTAGTGTAAGCCTGTGGCACCGCACAGGGTTTTTTGGCAGAGTCTGTGTTGCTTTGTGCTTTGGCCAGTTGTTTCCACAAGGGGCTGAAAAGGCTGTCCAGTCAGGGGGTGCAGATGGCCCCTGCTTGCTAGCAATGACTGAATGTTGCTGTGGAGAGCAAATGCTTTCCTTTGTGGTTGGTGTTTGATAGACAATCACACAGACAACTACTGAGAACTTTATTACCATGCTTGACAGAGGCTGTGAAGTCTCAGAATTGACCACACAGGGAAAGGACCCTGTGCGATTCACTGGAGTGGAGCGCCAGCTTCCTTGTCACATCTCACAGAGCAGATCTGGGACTGGGAGCGAGGCCGCAACCAGGATGGAGAATTGCCGGAGGAACTTATCCTAATGTTGCAAATGCAATAGTGGTCTTCTCCTGATACGTTTCCAAAACTACATTTAAGAGAGGAAAAACAAAAAAGTAAAATATGAGTTCTGGGAGCTCTGTTAGGTTCCAGGTATGCTTTAAGGAAAACAGAAAGGTTTTCCAACGTCATTTAACACTAGCAAGAATCTATGGCCTATGTAAGCCCTTAATGGGAATGTTGGAGGAGAAGAGGGGCTCCTTTCCCCCTCCTGCAGCAAAGGGATCTCAGGAGAGTCTGTTGCCTTTCCTCAGCCACACTGGCTCTCTGCCCAGGGACTTTGATAGATTTAGCGCTCTCCTCCCTCCGCTCCCTGCCACATCTGTGTCAGGAGTGCTTAAGGGTGGGCACTCACCTGAATGGCAGCACAGACAAGCCCTGATCTTAGCAGGCACTGTTTGGCACAACTATGACACCAATAGGTAACGATACCTGGAAATAGTGCCTATTATTTGTTCCATGAAGCTACCCTCTGCTCTTCCTTGGAGTGGAAGAAGTCGGACAGCCGAGTAGTCTGCTACAGCAGCATGTCACAGCTGGATGCAAGAAAACTCGGGCAATGCCTCAAATCCCTTGGCTGCTGCCAAGTGCTCCCACTTGCTGGTGGGCGGTGTGCCTTTCCTCTCTGAAGTGCCAGCTGTCGTGGGAGCGGCTACAGGTTTAAAAGTTTCAGAGTGCGGCTGCAGCAGTAAAGGGGGTGGATCAATGCACTGCATGCCGGAGCAGTTGAGGTGGCCAAGCCACAGCGTGCCCGCGTCTGCGTCCTGGGAAGTTGGCTGCCGATGAGTTCAGCTTTCATGCCAGTGGGAGGCTGGGCAGGGTGGGGGCCGCAGGCATGTGAGCTCCCTCCTCCCCTCGCCTTCGCACCTCCCTGGAGCTTGTTGTGATCTCTCTGCATCCTGCCACAGGAGGAGGGGGCAGATCATAGCACCCAACCCTTCCACAGCCTTGTCATTCAGATTTATAAAAAAGTAGTTGCCATCTTGGTGACAACTTGCAGCTGACCTGCTTTCAGTGGAGATAACCCTTCATTTTTATCACACGTTATATTGTCTAAATTAGGAAACCTTAATAACGTATGCAATTTATCTTAAGGCTTATGTGACAATGGTGGAAACTGACATAAAATGGAGAATTTATAATGCTGGATTAGTCTTATGAAATAGTGGTGTACCTTCATAAAGAGTCCAAAGAGCAATTATTATGTGTGTTTGACTGGCACTGTAAAATCGTTAGTTCAATCATCATTGACTGATTACTGTTTTATTGTATTTTCTTTTTATTTTTATGGTCAGAGAATGGCATTTTTCCCACAATCAGTCCTTGAGCACAAAGACAATAACAATTAAAAGAAATATTTAAAATCTGGGTTTTATCTGCACAGAGGGACCCATCCATCACTATAAAGATCAGTTTTGCATGCAGCTGTATTTCAATCCAATAGCCCCCAAAATATCCAGTTTTCCAGAATCAGAAGTTTTAATTTTAAACATTCTTCAAAAAATTAGTCGTTTGTGTTTCACAAACTTGCTCAAAATATTAGAGTTCCTTATGACCTTACACTTGTTTAAACACTGCATGTTTACAAAGATGTGTGCGTGATAAGGTTACATATGACACTGATTAGAGTCCAGATAAGAATGATTATTGTGGTCATTAGGGACAGACTTGGGTACTATCCAATATTATCAGCCAAAAGAAATAGAGAAATGTAATACTGTGTGAAAATGCTTATTTATTCTGACAGAGTACTGACCCGCAAATAGGGGTTTGGTCTGTAATTAAGCCAAAGGTATTACTTACAGTAGCTTAGGAATTGTACCTGTCCTGAGCCTCGGCTACCTGATCCAAAACTCAGGAGTGTGGGAGCAAACTGGCCTGTGGTTTGGGGTGAGGTGACATGGTGACAGGCTGGGGGATGACCTTGGCTTCAGCATGGTTGCATCGGTGCACACTGCCAAAGGACATGGTTTTGGATTGTGTTCAGAGCCAGGCGTACTGTGTGAAAACGAGCTTTTGACATCCTATGCAGTGTGTGTCCCCTTAATTGTGCCTGTGTGCTGCGTTGCCACCCAGGCGCCCCGGGGAGGCCTGGCTGAGGCTGCGCAGGTTCAGGGAGCAGATGTGGGCAGCTCCTTGCTGCAGCTTCCCCTCGGGTAGCTGGGTGCCCCCGGAAGCTCCAGGGAGAGCCACACTGCCTGCGCATGAGAATGAGGTGCTTAGCGCAGGAGAGAACCAGTGTTCTTTGGCATTCCTAAATGAAAATAAAGCCAAGCCCAGTCTTTCTCTGCCCAGTCCTGCCCTGCACAGCTCCTAGCGCTGCTCGGAGGGGTAACTCCCCATGCCATACTGCTCATGCTCAGCCTTTCCTATCTCCCACAATGCTAGCTGCTTCCCTGTAGTGCCCGTCCATCCCTGGGCAGGAGCATGCTTCCTTGGGTGTGCTGCCCTCCTTCCGCCCTGTGAGGAGAAGCAGCACATGGCACCACAGCATCCTCAGGGTAAGAACACATGGCATCACATACACATCTCGGTCTTGCGCTGTCTAGTAGGAGCCATCAGCTATGCTCTGCATGGCAGCAGGTAAAACACCCACTTCTCCTTTTCAAAGCCCTTCCCAACTCAACAGGGAGTGGAGGAGTTAATAAGTATGTGGTGTTGCCTCACAGCTGCCCCAGGTTTCTGCAGGCTCATCATACGCAGAGCTCTGAAACAGCTTTTGGGAGTGGATTTGTAAGGAGTGAGCCCATCCTCACTTGCTGGTGTGATGCAGGCAGTGGTGGCTCTCCTGGGTGAGGTGCTGAACACCTATGCCAGCGGTCATCTGCAGGCTGCAGCTCCCAGACACGACTGTGACCAGGGCTCAGCATCAACTGGTCATCAGTGGAGCAGAGCTGCTCACTTCTTGAGAGATATTAGTGAGCCTGCATTGTCCTCTTTTGTCGTCCTTTGGAACATATTTATATTTTGGGCTTGGGGTTTGCTTTCCAATCTGGAGAAGTTTTTTAATGCAAGAAGCCATGTCAGGCAGGTGGGGAGAGGCAGGAAGAGGGAGCAAGCCATATAAATGGAAAAAAGGCTACTGAAAAATGGTACATTGTGTAGAGGAAGTTCCTTCTTTTTGCTTATTTCAGTCTCGTTTTGGGAGTAATTCTTCTCCCCCTGCGTGGTGTACATAAAAAAATTTAGTTTAGATGGGAATGGGAATTTCATACCTAGTTGAATGAAATATCTACAAGTCCCTGGTCACTACAAGTCAGTATAATTAAATGGTGAAAAATTCAGATTAGCTGAAGAGATCAGCCAGATCTCCAGCAACAAAACCTGTTTTTCTCCTGTTTAGAAGTACACCAGGCAGGCTTACAGCCACATCCATAGGTGATTTGCCCTGAAGTTATCGAGCAAGTTTCACAGTCGCGATAGTCCAGTTTTGAAATAATTTGATTTACCTAAATGTGGAAGCAATGAGACAAACCCCATAAGTCTAAAAAGCCTGCAGAAAGCTGGTATCGTGTGTCCCCATCTGCTTTCAGCTGACTTTTCTGTGCATAACCTCTGCACAATCTCTGGCTACAGAGGCTGGAGTAATGAAGGCATCAGACAGAGATGAAACGCCTGTCGCGGCTCCTTCTGTGGGATCCTCTATCACAAGTACTGATGCTGGTTACGGTGAGTGAGGAATTTCTCCTTGGCTCCAGTCCTGCTGCATCCAACCTGGGGAGTTTGACAAGCTACAGCCATCTCCTTCCACTCCTTTCCCAGTGATTTTATCCACGAGGGTGGTTTTGCTAAGCCAGACCCTCCTTTCCCTCCCCCTCACTTTATTTTCTTAAGAGACTTAATCAAAGGTAATTTGAGTTCCCATTTCTCTATCAATGGTTGTATTTAAAAGGGACTTATCTGATTTCCATCACCAATTATGAGCTCCCATTTCTTGTTTATATCTATCTCAAATCTGACAAGGTCCCTGTTTGATTTTGATAGGAAGTCAGGGCTTCGTACAAAGCTAAGGAGACTCTGAAGCACATTTGTTCGGGTAAAATAATATCTTGGGAATTACTTCACTTGTACTGCATGAGAAGGGGGTGGAATAGGGTGGTCCCTGCCATTTCTGTTGAAAAATAAATTCTGAAGCCAAGGTAGTAAGTATTTCCCTGAGCCAACACAGTGGGAGGGAAATTACAGTGCCCAGGAATATTGCTATTAAGGAGACTCGAGGTCAGAGGTTAATGTAACAGGAGTTGGTCTAGCCAGAAAGGTCAGGAAAGGTTGGCCTTGTAAGTACAGAGCTGTTTGATGACTTTTAACTATTTTGAGCAAGAAAAACATCTCTGCCCTTGTCTTTGGGAGATAGCGGCAAAGCTGAGGCCTCTTAGGGAACTGGCTGCTAAAACTGATGGGCCAAATTTGTGCACAAAGTGAGGTGTCCCTGGACCATGAAAGCTTTGACACAGCAGCTTTTAACCTGCTCCAGTATTTTGCTGTCCTTGATTTTTAAAATTCTTTTATTTGGAGCATATGAATCTCTAGGATGCTACTGTAGGTCACTTAGAGCTTCAGTAGCACATATCAAAGCACGTGGCGCTGTTTCCCAAACCAATTCACCTAGCACACTCCTGGAAGAGGCTGAAACCTGGAGCCATTCCCAGCAGTGGCAGGTTAGCAGGAGTCACGTGTTTGGGAGGTCATTGCCACTACATAGAGAGCTTTGTCTTTGCTGTTTGTAAAGCTGGTGGATATTTGTATTTGGGTGTTTTTTTTTTTTTTTTTTTTATTTCCCATAGCATAAGGTCTGTAAAATCCTAAAAGTAGGCAAGCACATTTACTGTTTACCACAGAGTACCTTGGCGAGGCTACTGTGAGCCTTCTTCCCCCTTGGGTTACCTCTCCAGGCCACCATGATGCTGGCCAGGGTGTTAAGGTGGACCACTGAAGCAGCTGCTGGCTCTTTGCATGCTGTCCCTGATCACTAGGACTCAGGGAGCTCCGCAAGCCTGGCACCCTGTCTCACAGATAGACACACAAACTGGGCCTGAACTCAGCAGTGACACCACCAACACAGCTTCTGGCTGGGCTGCAGCAAGGACAGGGTGAGCTTAAGCCTGCAATGAAAGACAGTCAGGGATTCTGCATGAAAAATGCATCTTTTTCTAGGAGACAATGAATATCAGGGTGGTTTTTCCCCTTTCCCAAGCTATAGGTATTCCTCAAATCCACGTGACCCCTGCTGTGTGGCAGAGAGGGAGGCAGGTCACCTGAAAGCTCAGCACCTTACACAGCAGGCAGGCAGCAAAGCCACCTACCGTGCTGCCCTTGCTGGCCTCCAAGGACTACAGGATCCCTCTGAGATAACATGTGCAAGGGACAGCATGTGAGCTGAGGGAAGCAACTGTAGGTCAGATACCTGATAGACTCGGGAAGATAAATTAGATAAAGTAAGTCTTTTGCTTGGTCTTCAATCCCTGAAGGGAGTGATGGAGGAAAGCCTAATGTGCTTTGGGAAAGGTGCATATTTACTGTGTAATGAGGAGCTCAGTTGCCTGCAGGAGGAGTCAGGAGCATGTGGAACTAGGGATCCTTCAGGAAACTTGCAGAAGCTCCCAGCAGCACATGGGGTATGACTGCAGCTCTCAGCCAGCCACATGCATACATATGACTATGCAGAGCATCAGTGCAAGAGACCATGTGCTGGGATTAACTGGTGATAAACGCTATTATGAGGCATTGTGAAATGTCAGTCACACTGAACCAACACAAAAAAAAAAAAGGCTTTTGGTCTGTCAGGCTCTATCTAGATACTCTGTGGCTCTTTGCTGTCTCTTTGGGCTGGTTGAGTATTTCTTGCTCAAAAAAAAAATCTCCTAGTCTATTTTCTGACTGAAGTGCTTTCCTTTCTTGTGCGGAGAACCCTGAACTGAGTAAAAGCTAGTGAGAAAGGATGTTCATCCCAGCAAACCCTGCAAGCTTGTGCTGTTGTAAGCACTGAAGTATTTGAGAGGCAAGTTCCTCTGAAAATGGGTGATATGCATGTTTTGACACTCCTATTATTTCTCTTATGGGGGCAATGTCATGCCTCTTTCTTGGAGGACATCAGCTTGGAGGTATGTCTAATTGTTTTGACTGGTATAAAATGTGGAAGAGCCGCCCTGGAAAGCCAGTCTGCCCATGCCTTGATGTGAAAGCTTGTAGAACTCAGAAAAGTTCAATATTAATCTCAATAACTGGTTGCAGACTCTTAATTCCTGTTGGCACCTGTCTCTCATTACGAAAGGAGAAGCCCCTCCACTGGAGCTTTTCAATGCTCTATCTATTGCTGATTGCTTCTCCACAGTGATACATACTTTCCTGATGCAGCAGCCACATCACATGTAACGTGGGGTTAGCATTGCTCCACATTTTCCTCTCTTCCTACGAATTGTATGTTGGCCCCATTCCATTCTGCCTACTATTGAAAAACTCGGCATATTTGAGTTACTGTGTGCAACACGCATGTTGGTAGTCTTTTTCCTTTCCTGCAGTGGCATGTGTACTTCAGCTTTACAGTAAAGGGTCTGTACAACACACAGCAGGATAATCAGACAGATACTGGCAGGGCATCTCATCAGTGCCAAGCAAATTAAACCATTAAACCTGATACAGTAAGCTTGATTGCAACTGGCTGTCTGAGGTCCTCACCAAATACGCTTCCGAGAGGGGGGATATGAACAGAATGTGCAGAAGGGGGCCCTGCAGGCAGAGCTGGGAAGCTTTGACATCCATGCTTTTGAGTAATTACATCGGTTTGGACCATAACGCAGAAAAGATTTTTTTAGTACGCACATTAGAAAACAACTCAAATTCTTTATGATATGAGATTAAATGATTTCATCCCAGATAAAACTTAAGACCGGCAAAAATCCTAATGCTTGATTGCTCTTGAGGTAATATTTCAAGACTTGAATCATTCTGTTTTAAAATACCTCAAGTTTACAATGATAAATCTATGAAGCACTAAAAATCCTACTCAATCAACTCTGGTTCTTGAAATGGCATCTGCCTTTGAGCTATAAAAATAACAGATGATTTTTTGATAGCTTATCAGTTAACAGACTGCTTAGTTAGGATAGCACATTTTTATGCTAATCTTAGGGCTGTGATGAGCAAGAGAGAGAAAGAAAATCTATAGTATTATTTTCTATCTACTTTAAGTTCAGCCTAGCTTTTGGAAAAGATCCGTCCTTTTCTAGGAATTGCCAGCCACACGGAAGTTTCAACACTCATCTGAATGGAGGTGGAATTGATTTAACATGCTAAAGTGGTAATATATGTGGCTGTTTAATGGTGTCTCTTTTGCACCACAGAGCACATATGAGGCAAGTGAAACAGGCACTGAGTGCTTCCTGGCATGGCTGCCAAAGCATCTCCCTCATCCCAGGAGAACAGGCAGCATCTCTGCCTCACCGAGGTTTTGGGTGCCCTTGTCTCTTTGAGAGCTGGTGAGGCAGAGGGCAGAAGCAGAGATTTGACAATCCCGCAGTCCTGCTCTCTGCCCTCTGTCCTTCTCCTCTGTGTGTCCTCTGAGAGAGGTGGGGGGAGGCATGCAGTCTGTGCTGGTGGGACACTTTTGGGGAAGGAAGCAGAGGGGATGGTACAATGGGGAAGCACCTGGGCTTTTCTGTCTGATGTGTCAGATGTGCATGCTGTGGTCTTGTCATGGGTTTGCAATGGAGAAAACATTCCTTCTGTTTATCCTATTTCTTGATTCCCTAAGATTGGAATTAGTATGATATTGCAACAAATTTGAGGCTGATTTGGTATTTTGCTGGCACAGGTTAGAAGTGATGGTGTCTCAGTAGCCAGGCAGGGACAGGATTTGAATCCTCTTTTTGTTCACTCTGAAGAATTCTCACATTCTTTAAACAGAAGTGATACTAACTTGGTTTAGTATCCACTACCACTTCCTCTGGGAGATGAAGTGACAACCTAGATGGACCTTGATTTGACCTACAGTGTCATTTTTGCATTCCTCTGTCTTTCATCTCTGATTTTTTGATATATTCTTTTTCCAATTTCTGTTTTATGAGAAGTTTGGGGTGGTTTTTTTTTTAAATAATAAATTGAATCCACATTCAGACCAGATTTTCCTTGAATTCAAGGTGGGCAAGGGAAAGGTAATTGGTGGCTTGAATCTGATGCTCCTTACTGAGATTGTTTCCTATCCAATTTTATATCTCTGGAGAGTGGAAGACTATTTTAACTGAAAATCAGTAAGCATTAAAAAAATGTCCCATACGGTCAACTTTCCTTACGTCCGTTTTCTGCTATGCTAACCATGACTTCTTTCTCTTTTGTCTCATGGAAAATAGTTTTTAAACTGTATTAAAGTGTCTCATGAAGCATGAGAGCTGCCCACGGAGGTAAAGCTGATTCCTTTTCTCTGACACTAACACACCAACACCAGTCAGTCTCTTTGATCTCTCCAAAATGGACAAGTGGAAAGTTAAGACTAAATAAGGAGGCATGTGAAGTCTTTGTCTGCAGTTGGTTCAGCCAGAGGTTTGTGCTTTAGAGCTGGAGTAAATCAAAGTGGCGCTCAGACCTTGATTGGCCAGTAGCAACAGTTTGTTCTTGGTCAAGTAGTCCTGATAGATCCAGAGAGGAATTTTGTCACCTGTGTGCCAGAAGTGGGTTTGGATTTGATCCAAAGGCAAAACTGTAGAGCATAGGTAGAGATAAAAACTGAAACCTTAAGATATGCAAAGCTGTTAATTAGTAGGTGTAGACCACAAAATTAGGAATTTTCTTCCCCTTTAGGGTCAAAGCCAAAGAAACATACTTTGTCCCCCAAGCTAGAGTGCATGCAGGAAGGAAAAAGGAATGAGGATGGCTGCTGCTTTCCATCCAGTTTGGAGAATTCCTCAAGGTCTGAGCTCTCTGCCCAAGACCAGCTCCCATTTTCCCTTCAGACATGCCACTTGGCTCCGAGCATTGTAAAGAGGACGGATGGTGTCTGCCTCAGCTGCAGGTCTTTGTTCTGAGGAAATCGGCCAAGGTGCATTTCTAGGGGAGCAAGCCAACCCCTTCCTCCTTTATCCGCCCAAATAGGTTGGAGTTTGTACATTCAGTGTCTGAAATGCCGAATGACTTGAATCTGTGCTTCCATGGGGTTGCTTCTCTTAAACTTGCCTATTTCTTTGCAGGAAAATTTTGTTGAAGAGATCATCCTTATCAGTGACACAAAATTATTAACAAGATTCAATGTACTTAAAATCAGCAAACAGTGCTGTGCTGTGCTCCCACAGACCCCCAAAATCTGGATAGGAGCAAAAAAAGAAAATGTGCTTCCTCTGATTCTTCTATATTTTTATACACTTAGATTAAGCCAAAAGCCTGAAGAGATCAACCTTTCAATTGCCTGCATCTTCATCCAGACATGCTTATCAAATAAAAATACTACTAAGGATAGGAGAGAGAAAGTAATTTAGACTTCTTCCCTGTATAAACCAAAGTTCTGATGAATTTGGAGCTCACGGTGGGATGAGTCAGGGAAAAGGTTTCCTTCAATAGTCCGGTAGCCATGCTGGCTAACTTGCTAGTGGATTTCTATCCAGGCTGATCCTATTCCTCTGTTCTTCTGCATGTTGCCTATTACTTCATGCAGCACTACAATGGCAGATTGGCTCATCTGTATGCTCCCATCTTCTCTGCTTCCAGAACGAGATGCTCTTTTACTTATACCCACAGAAACTTACTTAACCCTCTCTACCAACAAGAGGACTGTGAGAAGAGCGAAATTTTAAAAGAGACCGCTCTTTAAAAGCATTTGCTGGATGGAGTGTGAAAGAGAGTAATAGAAAATCTTAGTTTAAAACTGCCAACTCTGAAAGTGCTGAAATGGATAGAAGCTGAAGACAGAGGAAAGAGTTTCTTTGTTTTTATTTCTGGAAGGAAGGAAGTCATTCAGGTTTCAAAAATCAAAATATGATACGACGAGTGTGTGGCAGAGTCAAGTCCTCTCATTAAAATGAGTTTATTACAAGATCATACAGAACTTTATATAGATTTCATGAAATCAATGCTGAAAATTTATGATAGCAAATAACAAGGCTTTGATAAGGCTGATAGAAGTGAAAGCTCTTGGAGAGATTGGATTAAGAGTAAACGGAAAGTAGCAGTACCTGATAGAGAGACCTGAGCTAAATATCATGATTCAGGGCTTGTGGTGACTTTGTCACATGTGGCTTGTTGGTTACTTGAGCTAGGTAAGTAAAATGCATGCTAGTCTAAGTTGCCCTCACGAGATTTCCTGGCATGGATAGACCTAGACTTTCTATGATTGCTGTATGTCATTCTGGTTTATCATTTCCTTATTTTTAATGTTTCTTTGGCTTAATTTCCCCCCCGGAAATTGTGCGATATTGTGCAAATTGCGATATTGTGCAAAAGAGGCTGTGTGGGCTTGGTTTTTGTGCATGTGTGAGTGAGAGGGAAGAGAGAGGCATAACAATGACTGATTTGGGTCCTACCTCTGCCATGCATTAAGCTCTGGTGTTTACACACAATCCTGCTGCAGGTATGGTCTGAGGCATTGGTTGGGGTTGTGATCTCCAGCTAGCTCAGCTTTTCAACCGAGTTCATTTAATCGTGCAAATTCTCAGAGTAGATGAGAGAGGTGTGGGAATTAGATCAGCTTACAGGAGGCTATAGATGAGCGTGGACAAGGAGAAGACAACCACTCTCTTCTTCATTCTGTGCTGGGTGTGTAAAAAATATCCTGGGAAAGGAGAGCAGCCCAACCCCTGTTACCTGTCCTGGGCTTTTCCCAGCACCCTCACCCAAACTATTTTGACTGATGGTGTTTTGGGAAGGAGTGGAGGTGGGAAGGTATGGAAATCACTCCTGACCAAAAACTCAGCATCTGGAAAACAAAGCTTTGTTTCCCTTCTGTTTTTTGCTGGTTGGGTGCACGTGTCCTCCCCACAGTGGTCAGAGCAGATCCCCATCACCACTGTTCAGGAGGCTCTTGGGTGCTGTTCCTATTCAGTGTGGAGGCTGGGAAATTTCTGCTCTCGTTTTGGCAAATGCTTAATTTACTGACAAAAGACGTTTCAGAAGGCCCAAAATTGCTCACAGATTTCACTTGTATTTCCTGACTGGATTCAGTTTTGAAAAATTGGGATAATGTTCACAGGATTGAACAGAAAATCCAGTTTGGCTTCCTACCTCCCTTGCCTGCTCCTTGTTTAGGGCACACCCCTTGGGGACAGGCAACTTATCCATTTATGCAAAGAGAATGTGAATACTGGGGCCACCGCCCAAAGACGGGCGTTCATTTTGGCATCGATGGCTTTTAGTTTTTTTCCTGTTAAAACCCTTCCATTTTCTGTGGCTTAGATCTTAATTATGTCAAGCAGATTAATTTTAAATGTGCAAGACTTACATTATTAGAGCAGCATCCTCAGCCCCAGTGTCTTGCCTGCCTGGAAACTGCTCCATGCTCTGTGGTGTGGTATGGTACACCTAGAGTGGCTGCTTCTGTCTTTCCCATGCTGAAATTATCCTCTTCATATGTAAGATTTACTTTCACCTCAAATACATATCAAGAATGATGGTAAAGTTATTACTGGGTGATAAGTCATTCTCCTCTCTTTTGCTTCAATTAATATTGAAGTATTTTATAGAAAGCAGAACAAGTCCAAGAGGAGTCAGCACCAGCAGCATGTCTGGGGTACCTGTATCTTCTTAGCTAGAAAACATCCCTGGTACTTCACCTCTGTGGAGGAAGACAGAATCCCCTTGGATATCACTCGCCCTCATAGCAATCCATGAATGGGTACCTTAGAAAAATTAAAAATTAAATGTTTTCAGAGGACTTTTTTGGCACAGTAAGTGTAGCTTAAGAAAATTACTTCCACATCAATGTGAAACGTTTTTTGCCTTTTTTTTTTTTCCTGGTGTTGTAAGTCAAGCCACAGAGCTGATAAATGTGTTATTTGTGTGGTGCTATTCAAAGCCTTGTGATTTTGGGGCCAGGCCATGGCCATGGTATTTAGCCTGGATGTCAAGGTGTGGATCACACCGAGGTAATTGCCAAATGCTTTGCACTGAGACATTTTGAAAGCAGCGACATTTCACTCTGCAGAACGGCAAGAAAACAAGCCATTCCCCTCTCCCCCTGCTGTAACGGTTTTTATTTTACACCACCAAGAGATGACATACAATTTGATGAATTTCATCCCTTTTTTTTTTTTTATACCCACTTGAACTACTATATAAATATTAATAGCTAAACACATTGCAAACAGGTGGGACCCGTTCTGCCTCTGGAGAGTTGCCACCACTAAGTGATATCTCAGATGGGGTGACAGAACTTTCCCATGTGGGCGCTGTCTCTCCCTGCCAGCCCCTCGGACATGCCTGGAACTGAGAGCTCTTTGTTTTTTTGGGCTTTTTTCTTTTTATGGTATCACTATAGCAGTTTTTTTTGGTCTTTTAACAGCTCATTCAGAAGGGGAAGGACAGGGAATTAAAAGGCATTTTTTCAATACCTTTTCTAGTTAGTGGGGTATTTCAAATGTGATTTGTTCCTGATAACAACAGTAGACCCCCTGTTTTGCGTCTGAGGGCAACATCTCCAAAACAGTAAGAAAGAAGCGTTCATCTGTGGGCTGTATGTTAAATTCAGCTTTATATCACCTCACCCGTTCCTCTAACCCACTTTGAGGTACTGTACAGGGAGCAGTTGTGAGGATCTACCCAGTGTGTGCAGCTGCGCAAGCAATGTCTCCATCTGATTTGTCCCAACGCCCACAAGAGCTGAGCTCTTTTGGGCACGACTTTGGGCAGCAAAGGGAAAGGAGTGGTTACAAGAAGCAGCAGGTCTGGAAGGAAACCTGAGAGGTAACAGGGTATAGCGTGCACACGGGGAATGCATGGATTACCCAGTTACTCTTACTTATCCTATGATTATTTCCTCCACCCCTTCCTGAGTATAGCATTCACCTCTCCCTCACTGTAAAATCTTAAAAAAGAAATAACGCATAGAGTTATTTGTCACATAGAGTTATTTGTTCTGGGGGTCAGCAGGCTGTGGTGGTTGCCTCCAGCCTGCTCAAGCTGTTGGAGCTATCACTGCTGCCTTCCTGGGGCGTGGAGAGCTTTCTTGTTTTCACTGAGGAAGCAGTGGCCTTTTTCGTGAGCAAAATCATGAAGAGTTCAAAGGCGTTGTTTGGGTTTTGGGGCTTTTTTTCGTTCAAAATGATGTTTCAACAGAAGCCATCATCACATTTTGACTTTCAAACAATCACAAATCCAAAAATGTTGAGTTGTTTAAAAAATAGAGTTTTACGTAAAATATTTTTCAATGAAAACTATACTATGTTCTTCATGCCACTTACTTCTTTCCTCTTAGAACTAGAGAGATGTTATGTAGCCCTTGCCAAATTTGGGAGTTGGAATCTGGGACTTGCAGGATATATTGTACTCAGAATAGTTTCCAGTGAGATATTTCAAGAATTTTTGATTTATCTTTTCGTAAGAATCCAGAACAGAAGAGAATGGATTTTTGGTTGGTCGTGGGTTTTGTTGTTGGTTTTGTGGTTTTTGTTTTGTTTTGTTTTGTTTTTTTCCCCAAAGTCCTTAGAAAAACTAAAGATTCAAATTTTCCCGTGGGGCAAAAATAGAAATATTAGTGATGTGCCACTTGCTTGGTGGCACTATGGAGGGAACAGTACAGGCATGAATCAGGGACTGCTGGCAGAGTCACTTTCCAATATGTGCAAATAAAAATGCAGACCACATATTACATCTGGGGTCTGAAGATTTACCAAGCTGCCATAAGGCCATAAGTTTGCAGTTTTTTGGTTTTTGAACCATCTAAACAGGCTGTATGAAATGATGCCTCCATTTTTTTTATTAATATATTTTTAAAGCTGATTCTAGCTAAGGAGACTCCAGCATTCACTATTTAATGTTCTGATTAATGAGCCTAAACAATGCTTTTAAGATACTTTTTACCTGTGTATAATCAAGCCATCTAGCCACCAGTAACTGCAAATGTCACAGATTTCAATGGTCTCTTTGGGACTTTTAATCTGTTTGCTTTTATAAAGGAGGTGATTTTATTTTTACATTAAGGAAGCATTAACATCATTAAATGGGCTCCCACTTTATGATAACTGCAAATGTCACATTGATCCAGAAAGATAAGAAAATGTGCTCGTCTTTGGAACAATATCCAAGGCAAGAGCAGGCAACCCACACTATTTGCATTAAAAAACAAATTGTATAAATGCAGAAGATTGATGTGCCATCTGTTCATGTCCTTCACTTTTCTGGCTCTTCTGTGTTGAGATATTTTTATGGAATAGTTACGTTTATTATTTTGAAAATGACTCACAGGTTAAAAAAGTTTACGATGGGCAATATAAGTTGAAGATGCTAATTTACTGTATCTCAGGTATAAAAACTGGCATTAAAATTAACTTCCATGCCCACAAACAAACTACAGTATTCTGTAGTTTGTGTTACCTAGATCCTGGGATCAGACTAAAAGACTTTACCAGCAACACTAGCAGTTTATGAGGTGGATCCAAAATATTTAACTTGTACATCATACTTCTTGAGTAACGGAAAGATGTTCAAGAAGGTTGTCCTTGTTTCAGCTGGGATAGAGTTAATTTTCTTCACAGAAGCTAGTATGAGGCTATGTTCTGGATTTGGGGTGAGAAAATGTGGATAACATACTGATGTTTTCAGTTGTTGATAAGCAGTCAAGGACTGTCCAGCTTTTCATGCTGGCCTTCCATGACAAAGGTATAGTGTCTAGAAAAAACTAATGGCTGGGCCTTGCAACAAGAAAGTAAATAAGGGGTGGAGCGCACTTAAGATCAGGCTGTATGTTTTCAGTGAAACGTGTGTTAGCTGCGGGGATGTGGTGAGCAGACTGCTAAACTACCAGAACTTTTGTCAGAGTGCTGAGCCTAAATCCCAGGCACAAACTGCTGATAAAACCTGCATCCATCTTTCCGTATCCAGAAAGATACCATGAAGGAAACCTGTGTGCCTTGCCACAATCCCTTGCAATCGCGTTCATACCAGTCGTGCTTGCCATGCCAAGCCTCCTGTTGCCTGGAGTAATGTGCATTGACACAGTCCTCTGCAGTACTGTTTATATTGTTTCCTACCAAACTACATTTGGAAATGATCCTCGTCCCCAAGTCCTCCTGAGCTGAGGGCAGGATGGCGGAAGGGCACAGGAAGGCAGGAGCGTTGCTCCATTGCCCAAAGTTTGGAAGCAGGAACATGGAAGCTGCCACGGGTGGCACAGCCCATGGGGTGAAGGAGACTGGGAATCCCAAGGGCGAGCAACAGCTGAGAGAGAGGGAGGGAGAGGACCCAGCTGCAGGGGCTGTTGAAAGCATTAGGTCTCTGTATCTCCTGATATTGAAGCCCATACAAACCTTCAAAACAGCAGGCAGGAAATGGTGGCTGGGAGAAGGGAGCTGATGCTCCTTATACAGGGGCAGAGAAACCACCGGCCCCATGAGGTTGTTCCTCTGCTTGTTGTTCCATAAGGTCATGTTCCTCTGCTTCTAGCAGGAGGAACATGAGCAGAGAGGAGAGGATTCAGTGTCATTAAATTCAACATGTTGCACATCTCCAGATGTGAACTTTCTGGGGGAGGGTTTTGACATTCCTCATTATTCAAGTATTCTTTTTTGTTCTTACTATTATTTTGCCAGTGCCCCACTTCTTGGGTCACTGCTGGTCTGAGGTAAGTAGAGCCCACAAGTGACTGCAAAATATTACAGTAGATGTTACAAATGTACTTGTGTGTCAAGAGAAGTCCTTGTTTATCTGTATTAAATCACTGAAGACAATTGAAAGAAGGAATGTCCACCCAAAAAGTTGAGATGAACAACAATTAAAAGGTATCTCAACTCCTGTATCAGAATGTCCCAATATGCTTTTGTTACAGAAATGGATTAAGATACTGTTCTCTAAATCATGTAAATGGCTTTCTGGAAGAGGGTGAGAACAGCTACTTCAGATTTAAATGCATTTTCTTCTAGACTGCTTGCATGTCACCAAGGGACAACATGGCTTTGATTTCCTTTATGAGAAATGCTTTCCTTTCTGTCCCCGGCTCTTTGCTACTTTACCTCAGGGAAAGAAAACTACATGTGGCACTCTGTGCCCTTTGCAGAGATGTGATGGGGACTGTGCCTGACTCAGACTTGGCTCTGTAAACCAAGTTAAAGGCCCTAGGAATGCCTACAACAAGGTTGCTGCTCACAGTAGGAAAAGGGTACAAGTGGGCAGGAGGATGTGATCGTGGCCCTGCCTCTGGCACTGCTTTGCTTAGAGACTTGCTGAATGGGGAGGGTCTTGTGAGTCAACACAACTATCCTGTTGCTTTCTGAACCTGTTTAACTTTTAACTTTGATGGCATCCTGCAGCAAGGAGTTCCCAGGTTAGTTATGCTTTGTGTGCAGACATATTGTTGCTGCTTTGCCTGCTTGGACGCTGCCACCCATTTGACTTGTTTGGTACTCTTCCCTCCTCCAGTTCTTGGTTTGGAAGAAACAGTGAGCCATTGGTTTCCTTGAATGAAAGGATATTTCATCAATCAAGGGAAATTTCCTTATCTTCTCTGTGTTTCTATAGGTTTATCAATTGCTGATAATCTGTTAGTCATTAGTGGGAGCAGACTTCATATCAGAAAAACATGTTATGAGTTAGACTCACATTTTTTAAACCGAACTGAAAATACTGTGTTAGCATTGGTGATGTGCTTGATAGCTCCAGCTGAAATGAAGATGCTGTCCTATAGCCTGTGTTGGGTAGAGCCTGGAGTTCTGTCGTCTTTTCTGAGAGTCGTGGAGGATGACATTAAGAAGGACAAATCTATTTTTGATCAGCATAAATCACTAGTAAACAAGCCTGTATCTTCTCTGCTGAACTTATTTCAGTATTGGCCAATTGAAATAATTGAAAATCGTTTCAGTGCAATACCAAGGAATGATATCAAGACACTAAAAATATTTCAGCCTGGAGGTGTGCAGTCAAAACACAGCAAAGCAAACAGCAAACACAGCAAAACACAGGAAATGGGAGAACAGGCAAAAGAAGTGATTGAATGTGCCCCGAAATAAAGTGAAGAGCTAACAACCCATACTCGGCATAGTTTTATAACCTATGTTCAGAGCCTGGCCCATCATGACACCTAATCATACTCATGGGACAGAGCTTGGTGAACGCAAAGTCCTTCCCATCTTTTCAAGGTGTCTGCACTACTCTCTAAGCCAGATGGGTTTGCCGCTGCCTCAGTAAACATTGCATTTTCACCTAACAATCAAGTCACATAAACCCCACACTCGCTGTGATTCTGGAAATTATGTTATATGATGGTTGTTTAAGTTTTTGTCTGTGTTGATTAGTGTAACTTCTGCCCTGTAGCCATACATGGGACCATGGCTGGAGTCGCACGAGAGCCATAGGTGGGTCAAATCTAAATGAGTACTGAATATGCATTTTGGTTTGGAAACTTTTTGGTTCCATAGTGGATCTTAAAGTCCTTATTTCTGAATCTAATATTCCCGTCTGCCTCACAAAAATGAGCTACAGAGATGGAAGATGGGGCAAAACAAATCACACTAATTCAGAACAAAGCGGATATTAGTTTTGCTGTTGGAATACCTTTGTCGTCTTCAAATCTTTTCTAGAAATGTCCATCTAAAAACTTGAGTCAATAAAATTGTGCATTAAACAAGGGAATATATGGCATGCCTGGTACCTAGAAATTACACACTCTTTTCTTAAGTAGGTAAGCCCTGTCCTTAAAGCTTTACAAGTTGTCCTTCAATAAAGAAGCTTGCTTTTAAACTGGAGAATACAGAAGTCCATCTTTCTCTTTTGAGAATCTGATGTTGCTGCTCTCAGGTCTACTGTCAAGAGGGTCATAAAATTATTTCTCAGAGTGAAGAACCTTTTCAAATAACTTGTGTGCTGAATAAATGCACCTTGAAAAAGACCCAGCATTTACTTTTCAGCTTTGAGAGAGAGGCCAGCTTTGATGGAGTCTGCATGTCTTAGACTTTTCAACCAATCTTTATCGCATTGCTCCAGCTAACTATCTGTACAAAGTGAAACCTACCCTACAGATCAGTATGCTGTACGGCTAAAAAAAAAAACATTAAAAAGCTCCAGATGTTTCAACTGATGAAATGAAAGAAAGAGAACAGCTCAGCACTGTACACATCAATCCTCACTCATCATTTTTCTGTGCTCCCTCTCTCTGGGCTTGTTTTTGTCTTTTGCTCAAGATTTACACTGTAAACAATCCAAAGCAAGGATAAGCTGCTGTGATGTTTCCTGGTGCAGGCTGACCTGGGTCATGACTTGCAGCCGAAGCTCCTAGAGCTGCTACTGCAGTTCGAACAAGGCCTATTAATTCCAGGTACTCCAAAAATAGTTCTGGAACATCGTGATAAAATGAGGAGTGTCCTATTAAGGCAAGGTGTATTGCTATTATCCATAATCAAAATTGCCACTCTCAATTACTTGAACCTTTCCTGTTTTGATGGAATGGATTACTTGATTTTCATCTGAGCCTTCTGTAAATCCAGATGTCACTGGTGCTAGCAAAACCAAAAGGCATATATTTGTTATGAAATGAAAGCAGTGACCCAGGTTCTGTGCAAGTTCATCCTGGTTCAAGATGGACACCACGTGAATGTGGCAGAGTAGGACTGCCCACAGTCAACACCATTCACGCTGCAACCAGCGTGAGTAGCTGCAGGTGGCAAGGCTGATACCTTGTGATGTGCTCAAGGCATTTGGGTGCCTACCTCCTCTTTGGTTTCAGTGGGATTAGAGCACCTGACTCTTTAAATTGTTTTGTGCATCCCCACTGACAAAAAACACATCAGGAAATTACAGAAAATTAACAGATAAACAACTGAAGCTATTGACCATTTTGTAGGCTATCCCGTGTATCCTTGGAAAAATGCGCTGTGGTTGACTCTGCATCTTGCCAGATGTCAGATAGAAAGCCCATGACAGATTGTAGATAGTTTTACCCAAAGATTGTGCGTGTAGATTTCACACTTGTTCAGGAGTTTTTGGGGAAAGAAGCATCTACTTCTGTGGCTGCAGCAGTAGGAGAACAGGATGTTGTACGGTAATTTGGGAGCCTGGTTTCATGCAAGGCTGAATTCCCAGGTGAGTTTGGTCAACTCTCCCTTTTCTTCTCTGCCTTGGCTTCTGTGCCCATAGAAAGGCTGTCCTTATACTGACCTGAGTTGTCAAATGCTTAGCCTTTTCTATTCCTCCGACTGGTACCGTTATTATAACTCACAGCTCGGTTGTGTATGTTTTGTTCCCTTTCCCTTTCCAAAACCCGCTTGAAAGTTATCCTCAGTATGTCCCTGGCAGCTGTGCCACGGCTGCATGGAATTGCATCCAAGCATTTGTTGGTGTAATCTGCACCCCCTTCTGTGTGTGTGCTCCTTGTTGCTATCAAAGGTGTGACAGTGCAGCTCAGGACTAGGCAGGGAGGACTCGGGCCTCACTGTTTATGTGTAAAAAGATGCAGACAGAAAAACAGAGATTTATATCTCTGTGAGAATGGCTTGAATTGCCACTCAGCAGCTTTGGTGGATGACCTTCACACCAGGGAAGAGGCTGGTCTACACTGCATGTATTTTACTCCTGTTCATAGAAAAACCACATAATGTTTTAGCTGCATTTTGTCACAAAAAATAGGTTCCAGAAAGAGAGAGGCCACTAAACTAGCTGCCTTAGAGAGGGGGAAAGGGGAGAAATTCAGCACTGGTTTATATATTTGTCTGTGGGAAACCTCTAGAGCTTTGCTCTTTGAGATGGCCAGGGTGTGGTGGTACGGGTTTTTTTTGTAATGGAAACCATTATTTACGCGACACTTAGACCACAATGCTCATTTCACTCATTAACTCAGCAACATTAAGACTGCTCTCCAGACAATGGGAGTTAGATATTCAGTGTATTGTTATTGCCATTCCTATGCCGTTTATGCAATGGAAGATGTTTGCATATTACATTTGTCACAGACAAGTATGGGGTATCAGATGTAGTGGTATTATTTTAAAATAGAACTGGAAAATGCAACTAAATATGCTCAGCTCCAGAATGCTTTGGATTTTCTAAACTGAAAATTCCCATAATCTTATAAGAATGTGGTGCAATGTGACAGTTAATGGCTCAGGGGACTGGTGAAGGGAAACAAGGTTTCTTAACTCTTGATAAATAACACAAATCAAACCCAGCTTGATCATGTCTGAAAGTCACTATTATTCTCAGATTTACTTGTATTTTGTTTTGTTTTGGTTGTGGTTGGACGATATGAATTTATGATCCAGTTTCCCAAATAAAAAGGTGACTCATTCTGTTTTAAAAAAGAAATCAGAGTTGAAACTGAAGAGCAAACATTTTTTATGTACTAACACAAAATGAGGGCTTGCTCACCCCACCTCTTGGAATGAACACTCCCATGTGTATCTTCCCCAGGGGAAACCTTTCCACCCTCCAGGATGAAGTGGCTGCACTGGAAGCCAAGTCTGCACTCTTTTGCAGCTTGGGTGTGTTCATGAAAGGTTTACTACACCTTTGGCATGAGATGGGGTATTGCTAACCTGTGGGGGATAGCTCAATGGGAACCTGGAGGGACGGGAAGTGGCGGGTGAGTGATCCCTGATTGCTCTACATCATGGGGACAGACTTTTCAGCAGGACCTGCTGCAATAGGACAAGGGGTAATGGTTTTAAATTAAAAGAGGGCAGATTTAGACTAAATATAAGGAAGAAGTGTTTCACAACGAGGTTGGTGAAACAGTGGAACAGGTTGCCCAGAGAGCTGGTAGATGCCCCACCCCTGGAAATATTCAAGGTCAAGTCAGATGGGGCTCTGAGAACCTGATCTAGTTGAAGATGTCCCTGCACATTGCAGGGAGGTTGGACTAGATGACCTTTAATGGTCCCTTCCAACCCAAACTATTCTATGATTCTGCGATCATAGCAGAAACTGAGCTAGTTCAGTGCTAGGGCCACATTGCACTTCAAGGGTGTAGATTTTGCGAAATTATGCTTGACATGTTTTAATGATGAGGATGGTGAATTTAAAAAAATCTGAGGAGGAGCAGTGGAAGGGCATGTAAAAATCCTCAAGCCTGGAGATGGAGCAGGTAATGCTAAAAGACAGTACAGTTGAGGTAAAATATACTGCAATTTGGTTCTGCTATGTAAAATAAGCTTTTGATTTATGGAGTGTCAAAAATGTAGATTTCTATGCCTTTCACGATGAATTTTTTTGGCAAATTTTTGGATGAAAATGATTATGGGAAAAATGTTCAGAATATAATTATGACTTTGCTGAAGAATTGAGGGCTCTCTAAAGATGTTTTCTGCTTGTATCTGCCATTGCTGCTGTCAGAGTGCCTTGCTGAACTACTGGGTGGCCCCAGCTGTTCTGTATATTTTACCCCCACCCCTCCTCCAGGGAGTAAAAGCACAATTTGGCCTAATACTTGCTAGAAATGAATTGATTCCACTGCAGACTCCATGCAGTACATGCTGAGATGATTAAATAAGGACTATAAACTGTTGTAATAAATATCATGATTTGAAGTAGGGATAATCATCTTCGTTTTGTGGTAGGAACAGCACCTATGGGGTCCTGGCCCATAACACCAATAAAAATGATAATACAGATAATCTTTCATGCGCCTTTGCTTCTTTTGGGAGGCAAAGTCCAGCTGAAAGCATTTTGAATGCTAGTTATTTGAATGAAAGTATTTTTATTTCTAGCTTCTGCAATTAGAACAGTGAAATTTGAGTGGGAACATTTTTCTACCAGAGAAAAGCTTAGCCTACAATTTAGTTTCAATTTATTCGGTTAGAAGAGCTGAACAACAAGACTTTGGGGGCATCCACTGGTTGGTAACCTCACGGTGAACCATTTGCGGTGCGTGTATTTTTTTTGGCACTTGCATCCCTTTCGTAAATATACTGTGGACCCCCTCAAAAGACTTGCTGTTGCCTCTGCTTTGGACACCAAGGGAGGAGGAATCTCGCCCTGTTCATGAAACCAATGCCAGCCTCATCTGAAGGCCCCATGCTGGTCATTTCCTCTGATGACCTGGGTTTGGTATCAGTGTATCTCTGAGTACGAGGTCAATACCTTATCTTTAAATCTGACCTTTCTTATTGTTTGAGTATTGTGTACCCTTCATTATTAATAATGGTCCATTTAAAATAACCATTTCTCCATTGTCAGAAATTTGTCTGGAGTTTTCACAGAGGCCAAGGATGAATTAATATAAACCATAAATGCATTAAGTCTTGCATGCTTTGCTTTTCCTGGAGACTACTGTGAAAGCCAATTCCAGGCTGAACAGGAACACATCAGTATTGCCTCTGTGAGGTGCGGGAGTGTGCAGTGGCTGTAATTGAGTCTACATGCAGTGTCTGGAAAGATTTTATGTCCAGCAAGCCACTTATTCTCGTCTTGCTGTAGTATGTAACAAATAAAGATATTAATTAATACTTCCCTCAGCAGTACATAAGGTTTGCATTATGGTGTGCATCTACAGCATGGGCGTCTGAGGGAGAAAGACATTAGTGCCAGGATGCTCCTTGATGACCTACAAGGAGAGTACCTAGTCTTCATTCTTTGTCAGACGGTAGTCTTTTTTTTTTTTTTTTATACAGTCTCTACAGATACGTGTCAGATCCCTATCTGGGAAAAATCTGTGTTACTTGACTCCAGTGAGCCCATTCCAGCTTATACAAGCCGGGGAGCTGGTCCTGTACGCTCTCTAACTGCTCTGAGCTAATGCCGCTGGCTGTCTTCAACACTGTATTCTCTTCCTGCCATTAGTGGTACTATAATTAAGCTTCTGCCATCGTTTGCTGCCCTTTTCTACACATACACCCTCCTACATCTTTTGGAGGAATGTTCCCTTAGCAAAACAGTTTGCGTGTCAATTGCTGATACAACATTGTGTTCTCGATGCCATGAGGTTATATTAGCACTTATATTTGTGTTCACAAGGGTTGCTTGCATACATAAAGCCTGTGAGCATTTCAGAATTGGGGCCGTAGTATGCAGTGTTACTGGGCAATAATCTTATGATGTAACCGTAAACCTCGATTGTCTGTTTAATATCTCAGATGTTTCAATTTGCATTTCGTTAAAACTTGGCAAAAGGTTATCAGCTCAGATCCAAAATTCTCACAAAAATTGTTCTAATATGTAAAGTAAGTTTTGATTTATGGAGTGACAAAAATGTAAATTTCTAAGCATTTCAGTTTATTTTTCTGCCAAGCTTTAGACTAAAATGACTTTTTTAAAGTGAAATGATTCTGGATGTAGTTATTTTCATGATTGTGGAGTAAAAGCAGTTGAAGATGCTAATTTAACTGCATTTACAAATAATTCTTATAAAGAGCGTTGCTTCCCAGGAAATGAATAAGATGTCTCTACTGATCTTATTAAGAGGAAGTTCTATAGACAGAATATAGTATTATTTTTGCAGGGAACCCGAGTATGAAATAAACTATAAATAATCTATAAAAATTTAATATTACTAAAAATATATATTCCTCTTGATCTCTTCGTGAAAGCTGCTTACTTGTTTCAGAGGAGTTCTGCATTATAAAATATGACAAATCATTGTTGTGTAACACTTGTTGTAAAAGAGCACAGTAAAAATACGTAGTATTTCAGAGGAGACTTGTTTCGCAATTGTAATACCTTTGGCCATTGAGGAAAAGATTCATTTTATGTTGTATTTACTGATGGAATATCACTGAAGTTAACACAGACTTCCAATAAATAACAGCAGATTGCCTTTGATAGCACCAAATTTGAACATTGGGCTAGTCTCAGATTTGTACTAGTACAAATGTACTTTGGAGAAGGAAAGAGTAACACCACCTCACATAAAAATCCTCAATATAAATTCAATTCTCAGTTTTTCCTTTAAGATACACAGAAATATGATATTTCTTTCATAAATCCCTACTTTGTTGTTGTTTTATACATAAAACGGGCAAAGGGGTCTCTTGTGTTTAATCATTTTAATTAAAAGTGTGAATTTTGCCAGTTGCATCAGCTGGTCTATCATTTTCTATGGAAGGATTTCTGCTGTGAAATTTGTTTTAAATCTGGTTACCTTTTAATATTTGAAATCTGAGAAAAGTGTTTGGATTCAAAGAGGAAAATACAACACATTACTTTTAATTGGAAGGATATTATTTAAATTTTATATTTTCCAACAAGTCTTCTAAAATACTGTGGGATGGGGTGCAAGGAACCAAGCCTTACTCAGTGTACTTGTAAGCACAACTTCTCTAGATAAAGCTTGAAATATCTCATGCAAGAAATGTCAGCATTTCCAAATTCTTTTCCCCAGTGAAACAAATAAAAAAAAAAATCCGAAAAGGAACATTTTCACACAGCAGGGAAAGGATTCTGAGGAGTTTTGAATGGGAAATGTCAAAACAGAAAGTGTAACTGTTTCAGTTTTTCATTTCTTTTCATTTTGATTCGATGAGATTTTTCATTTTGATTATCTCCATCACAGAATGAAAGGCCTTTGTCAAAACTGCCATTTTCACATTAAAAAGTTTCAAGTTCTAAAAAAATCACCTTTTTCCGGTGAGAAATCTTGTTGACTGAGGCAGCTGGACCAACCCTAACATGAGGCTGAACTGCAACCAACAGCTGTCTGTGACTCACATGAGGGTCTTGGGGAGGCTCTGCTGGCTCTCCCCACCAGCTCCGCTCCTCAGCTGGGGCAGCCTCCCAAAGGAGATTTAGTCTGAGCCCAATGAGTTGAAGGGACCAGGTGGCTTTGGGTGGGTGTCAGGCGATGTCAGGTGGCAATGTGGCCCTGCAGTGTTTTGAGGGAGGACACAGGCAAGGGGAGGGAGCGGGGCAAGGGAAGACGTGTGGCCTCAAGATGTCTCCTTCATCAGGCCCTCCCAGAAGCAATGGGAAAGCAAGGCTTGATGGGCCAGATGTGCTCCATCCTGTGTCCACAAACCATCTCATTTGAAAGGGGTCCAGGTTTGAAGACTCCCTGGAGGTAGTTGATCAGAGAGTTTCTCAGACTTGTACATCTGAAGTGTCAGGTGCTGTGGTGATGTTTTTTGGTTTGATGCTTTCATATGTTTCAGCCACGGAGCAGTCTGGGATGAAGGACAAATCTGTGGGTTCCTCCTTCGCTCCCTCTGTCCTTCGCCTGCCTGCACCCACGTAGGCAGCAGGGCTGTTTCCTCACCACGTTGTATGGGAAGCAACAACCCATTTCTTGGGGCTGAGCTCCTGCAGAGCCAGGGCAGGCAGAGAAGTCTCAGAACAGACCCTGCAGCTTCATCCCTGGTGGGAGGGCTGGCATCCCTGCATGGTCCCCAGCCCAGCTGTGCCCATCTTGTCCCCATCTGCCTGGAGAGGTCCCATGAGAAGAGGCATCAGTCCCCTGTATGGGGGCAGCTGTGCAATGCTCCTCTGGGGATGCCAGCTGTATTTGGGATTCTGAAGGGGTACTCTGGTGGTGACAATAGGACATCACAGGTTGCTTTCACTGGAAAGACTTGCTCCTTCTTCAAGGCTTTTACAGTGCATGCATGCATGCACGTAATGTGTCGCCCTGAAAAAGGGAAAATACGTCATAAGGAAACCAAATCTTTTGTAGTACAAGAACAGGTTAGGGTCTTATAAACCCTAAAGACACAGAAAGTACTACAATAAATACCATGTAGGCTCGTGATCCTTTAGTTATTGATGTGTTTAATGCCTCATTGATCTCATCAGGATGAGTAATGTGATTTTAGTAAACTATGGGAGTGCAATTTGCGGGATGCTTTATAAAAGTGAAGTACAACTTTTGGTGACAGAAACCAAAACTAGAATTTTTTTTGTATGTGAGAGGGGAGAAAAAAACCTTAAACTTTCTCAATCTCAAACTCTTTTCAGTCTTCCCCCCATATAAATGGAACATTTTTAACTTTTCCTTATTGCATTCCTGATACTGCAGGCAAGCCTATTACTGTATGTACTTCGTCACTGTGATCTGCTTAGGGAAGTAGTATATATTTTTAATATATGTTTTTATATTTATACATATATTATTTAAATGTGTATATACATATTTAAAAGTAAAAATCTGCTATTATTTGAATTGTCTTTAGTTACAGCAGAGAAAAAACAAAGCTTTGCTTTTTAAATGCTTATAAGCCTTGCTTTTAGATCTCATGATAAAACTTATTTTTCCATTGGAGTACATGTGTCTGAAATTTAATGCTAGTTGCTAATTTTGCAGAATTTTCATCCTGCCAGAGTTTGCATGAGTTCAGCAGGTCTTAGGAGCATTCACCTAGGCTGTATTATGTGGTTTTGAATATACCTAGGAAATCTCAGTCTAAACAATATCATCATCATCATCCAGCCCCCAAGCCTTTCCCTATTAACAGTCTGTGAGCCTTACCACCTCTTTAACACATTGATCACATTTGATAGTGCTCCTGCTTACAACTGTCCAAGCCGATAACCTCTGGGCAGACATTTTTGTGTAATATTCACCCACGCCTTTATCGGCCCTCAGTGCATGTGGCACAACAAATTATCCTTTGCATTAACGTAAACAAAAGAAATGCAGTTTAAGAAACATTAGTACATTTTCCCTATATTTGCGTTAATTATAAGTACACCATACCCAAGTACTGACATATCTTTATTGTATAGAAGCCTTCAAGTAAAACAGTATTTATTGTGAAAGATGATTGCAGTTTCAATAACAGCTCCTTCTTATTACTTAAAAAACATATATTTAGCCAGATACCATGAACACTAAGTTTAGTTCACTTGGCAGCACTTTAACCAACGCTTTTATAATCTTTGTATTTAAAATCCCAAATAAGCCATAATTCACTGGCCATGCTGAGTAGTGACTGTATGTATCCTATGTTTTAGAATAAAAGTATAAAATTACAGAGATATGATCAATTATTTTAAAAATTGTAAATGTAGTGAAATGGTGTAGAGAAGAACCACATTGGTCTTCGTTACTCTGAAAACAGAAATTGCTGGGAAGCAGGAGAAAAAGCAATCTGAAAAGAAATGGTTCCTGGGGAGAAATGGCTTTTCTACAAATGGCACTGAATGAATTCAGAAGAAAGTGGCTAACAAGGCATTTCCTAATAATAAGCCAAGGGTGTTTCGTACCCTTTCATCTTTAAAATTACGAGTGTAAAGTAAATGTATTCTGTCTTATCACAGATTACTCACTGGAGCCCATGTTTTTCTTTGGGACTGAGAGTAGCGTATAGCATAATCTAGTATGTTGTGTGAGAATCCCTCACTGGTGCAAGTGGCCATTTCTTCTGAATTACATGGGGGAATAATAGGCATCCACTTGCATGAGAGACCCTCTTTCACCTTCATCTATAAATGTTCTCCTACAGCCAAGAGTTGGGAGGAGATAGGAAAACATGTGGCACTCTTGTTGAAATACACCTTGAATTTTTTTGTTTCTTCCTTCTCAAAGGAAAGGCCCTTTGAAGGAGCCCTTCTTCTTTGAGTTCTTGTAAAAAAGGGGATGTTACACACTGTGCCTGCAGGGTGGATGGCTCCTTGGATTCAAGTGCGAGGTGGGACAGGTTGTCTTTGTGCTGGCAGTGCCAAATGCACACTGCTGGCCAAGGGCTGGTGAGGAGAGAGCAGAGCAGGGTCCGTTAAAGCATTTCCTCTGAGTTGTCCTGCTTGGTGCAATTCATTCTGGAGCAGAACAGGGAAGGGTCCTACCTTCACTGAGGAGGGATAAACGCCCTCAGTTCAATGCTTAATTAGGGGTAAAGTTTCCCACAGAGCATTTAATCTGGATTTTTATTTCCTGACAGCACAGAGTGGATGAGTGGAACTTTCCAACTTACTTTGCTGCAAACTTAAATCATTCATTTCAGAAATGTGGCCATGTGGGATAAAGCAAAGCATTCCTCTAAAAGGGAAGTGCTTAACAATGGCTAAATGATCGGAGATGCATGTGCAGTCACCTGATAAACTTAGGGCTTTATAAAAACATAACACTTTGAAATTTTGGTTAACTTGGTGAGCATTAGGAACAATATGAACAATTACAGGTAATCTTTTGAGGCTTGGTTATAGGAATGAGCTAATATTTCAATATTTGGGGCTTGTGATACGTTTTTTCCCAGATTTCTAAGACTCACAACATAGACATAAACTAAAACAAAGTGGCGCTACCTAGTGGGTAAGGAAACAAACTTGATCCTCTACTGATTGTTGAAGGTGCACAATGTCTTCCTCCTTTGTTCTTCAGCTTCCCACCTGTAAAATTGCTGACCTCTAAAGCAGCTGGGGACCTCTTGAGGGAAGTAACCACTCAAGACAAAGGCATTTGGGAGACAGTGCCCCAGGGATGGTCTTCTAAATATATTTCCCTTGAGCTTGGTGTCGATGGGAGTGCGGGGATGTTCATGTTGTTTTGGTTCTTCTGTTGGATGATTTGTTAAGGATATGGGATTGCTTAGTAATGTTGCTTTGTGTATTTTTTACCACATTCAAAGGCAGTGGAAGCTGTTGGCTGTCCTCAACCAAATTGGTTGAAGCAGTAAAGGCTTCAAGGATAACTAATTTCCTACAGGTTTTAGGAATCTATGTGGTTGGTTAGAGCAGAAAGTCTCTGTCAATTTTGACAGAAGGAAAGGATATGGCATGAACACGTTACTAGGCATCAGAGGATGAGCTTGCCTGGAGAAGCCGTGCTGTACAGCCCAGATACCTGCAACACTTGACTAGTGGATCACAGCCCAAGGCCCTGCAAGCTCAGGCTTTGTTATTTCCAGTGCTATTGGAAATGCATAGTAATTTTACTGAGTTTCCACATTTGCTGCCACTTTGCTGGCAAAGATGCTAATCCTACTGTCCATTTCAGTCCTGTCTTCCCAGTCCTACCGCAGTCATTGTGACAGCACCAGTATGCACACTGTGGACCAGCCAAGTTACTCGCTCTGTCCAAAACTGGATTTTTTTGGCCAGGTTAGCCTGTAGCTTGATGAGATCCTTGGTCTAGTCCTTGAGACAGGTGTGTCAGTGTTGGTGCTGGCCCAAGGGATGAGCAGGCTGCCCCTTTTGGTACCTTCAGCTGATCATGACACTGAACCCTGGGGCTCCCAGTGAGCTATTTGTTTGTTCTGCAGTTGCCCTGGTTTCTTTTCTGCTCCCGTTTCAGGTAAACTGTTGTGAGTTAGCAGGAAAGTCACCCTGCATCTTTGTTGCAAGCCTTTTGGGTGAACAGCAGCAGCTTTGCACTTGTGAATTTTCTTCTGTTCCTCCTAACCATATTCTAATTTGGAGTTTCTCATCTTTCTGTTTAACAGGAAAGATGCCTGCTCTAAAAATACAGAATATGGCTTCAGATTCCTGTTCTGAGAACAGCTGGTCACGTTCAAAACGAATGCCTAAGGAAAATAGCAAATTTGAAAAGAAATGTGAATTTCTGAATTCTGGCAAGTGAAAGGCTGGCCCGAGGTAAGACAGACAATTCCTGGATGACTCCAGCGCCAGTGCAAGCGCCAGCACTTTTGCCTTCTCTCTTTTGCTGCAGAGCTGGTGCTAAGGTTTCAGTTTTGCGTAAACCATTCCCCAAATGGTTAGTTCTGGAAATAACAGCCCAGTTCCAACGATGACACAGGTGACATTTTCAAAATCAAAAACTGGGACAGTTCTGTAGTGACATTTTTAGGGTCTCAAAATATCCCTGCAAAAGACGAACGTATGCTTAAAAAAACATGCTGATGTCACTACTGCCAGTGTCTGCTCCAACAGCGATACATACATACTTCCCTGAGCACAAGGTTTTTTCCAGTTGCTTTAAGTCAAAGTAAATTGTGTCATGAAACACCAAAAGCACTGCTAACATTCATTCTGGTCTTGTCTGAATCATGAGGCTGAACCAATTTAACTTAAATTAGTTCAGTAAACCAGCGGAACAGGTATGTAGGCTCTCCTGGATTGTTTAAACTTGTTATCTTTTAGCCCATACATTTGATTGGTATGTGATAGCTGGCTACAGCTCAGGTATTAAATGTCATGTAGGCATTTGCACACGAGGCTGCCTGGGTATAAAATCACATGACTGAACGCTCGCATCGCGATGGGAGCTGTGCAGTGGGCTGCGCTCAGCAGGCTGCCCTGCCTCAAGTCTTTGCTCTCTGAAAACGTGCAGTAACTTTTGCTCATTTTGGAGGAATGTCTTGACCACGTGTTTTGCAGCTAGGAAGAAATCAAACATTTTTCAGTTTAGATTGGAAGTGGAAAAACTTGTGCACCTCTGAGGTGCTGAAAGAAGCTCCTGGGTTGCTGAGATGTCCTCTGGGGCAAGGACAGTCTTGCTAAAATAAGTGTCAATGGTCCTTTTATTTTAACAATTAGAAACTAAAATACTTTTTCACACACAGTCATGAGTCCCACTAATTAGAACTGGAGCTTTTCTGTCTGTCATCAAAATACAGTAAATCCTGGAGGTTCTGTGAGGCTTACGGTGTTTGGGACAACATGCTGGAGATAAACCGTCTCTGCTAATGAAGTACAGAACATGTTCCCCTCCAGGACTGCAAGGCACTCTGTGAGCAAAGATAACCGAATTGTTGTAACAGCTTTGTGAAAAAGGTGGTTTTGTCCCAACTTGCAGATAACCTCTGAGCTCAGGGTTCTTGATGTGAATTGCCGGGCATGAGGTGTGTGAAAGGGACAGGAGCCAGCCCCAGGACCCTGCCAAAGCCTCAGCCCTCCTCCTTTGGCGGGGCTGAGCATGCAGAGGGGCCAGGGTGTGAGCAGCTGAGGAGGAGCCCATGCTGCTCAGCTGTGCACTGGGAGGAGCTGCAGGGCTCCCTGGCAAATGTACCAAACTCATTTGTCCAGTCCCCTTAGCTTAAGGACAACTGCTTAAAGTACTTTAAGTGTACACAGCAAAAGGTGACAGGTACACAGAAGTAAATTGTAGGCATCTTAAACATAGTGGCTCTACCTCTCCTTACAAAATGGTTTTTCTGCTGATGGGTATTTCCTACAGTGTTTGTCAAACAGTAGGTTCATGGCTTAGTCAGGGACAAAGTTATTAAGGACATAAAACGCCATCTGGATGATGCTAATAAACATAAAACGTAACCTTCAGATACACTGCTGCAGTGACCAGACTGCGCCAGGCCAGATTACCCTTTGTTTGTGTTAAAATCTGAGCCCTATACTAACCCTCTTGGCTGCCCAACCTCATATATTTTACTCTGAAAACCTAAAATGTGGTTATTCCAATGAGACAACCAAGTGACCTGTCCCTGGCATCTTACTGTAACACTGTCTTAAAAGGGCTGATTTCCTAGTAGAGTTTCTTTTTTGGTTTCTAAACAGTTGGTGGTTGGTTTTAAACTTTTATTTAGGATTTCTGCGTCTCAGTTTAGTTGGCAGTTCATGTGGCGAGGAAAAAAAATTTAAAACCCTCTTGCAAACTGAAAAAACCCAAACCTATCCTATAAATGCATTTTGGACTTGTTTATACAAGAAATTTATGGGATTTTCCATTCAAATTGTCTTCTGTGCTGTAGGAATGACCTAGCTGTCACTTTACTCCCATTACCTCTTGCAGAGTGTATCACTATGAGGGAGAGAGAAGGCTATGCAGGCCTAACCCTAAGCTATCTAAAGGACGGTTTTCCTCTGCAGGAAGGGTGTTGTTTTCTTTCTACAGCAGGACATGGTCTGTCAAATGAATTTGTGCTTATCAATAGCCCTTGCCATTGAAAGCCAGGCTTTGCTGACAAACATTACATAAGCACTGTGGTTTATTGTTCTAAATACAACTGCTTTGCAGATAGCAGGTGAGAAGTGCTGGCAAAGGGCAGCCATTCCGGTTGCCCCCAACAGCGCTGACCTCTACAAGGCTCGAAGACGAGGACTGGCATCGGCTCCAGCTGAGCAGTGCCTTGCTCCGCGAGGACTTGCACTGAAACCAATGGCTCAGCTTGCAGTTGGGTACCACACACCCTGCACCAGGCTGTCAGGGTCTCACCCCAGCTGGCAGCAGTGTAAATAAATACCTGCCTCTTCACCCAACCAGGCCGAACTGAGCAGACCTCTAGACAAATGCAACTTCATGTGTTATTCAGTGCTATGAGACTGTGAGGAAGATGCACACATTAAGGTGTCCAAATCTGATGCCAGAACTAGTCAGATGCTTCCCAAATGAGCATGCACATGTGTGAGAATGAAAATGTTACACTTAAAAAGGACAGAAAGTGAAGTTTGTTGTCTAATCACAGGCTTCTCCATGCTGTCAGGCTGATTTGCAGCTTTGTGTGTGCCATGTTAAAATAGGCAGGTCAATTGTAATGTACCTATAAGCCTAGCCTAAGCTTCCAACACAACCCAGCAGTAGAGTGGTTAAATAGGTTTGCCACTGTCACTTGGTACTTGTCAAATAGTGTCATTTTTGCAAAAAATAAATCATGAAACACTACGAGACATGCCATGCATATTGCCGTACAAACAGCAGCAAAGGCAGGCAGTAAGCCTGGCATGGGGAAATTGCAGGTAAAGGCACATGCATCTTCTTTTTCTCCTCTCTCTCTATAGGCTCAGTATTAGAAAAAATGTTTTCTACAGGAGTAAAAGGTATTTCTACTGTGCCTGCATGATGATCATAGGGATAGTTCTGGGAGCAGGAGTGTGAGTAGCTGACTCTGTGAAATAGTGTCGATGTTAATTATTCCTCTGCACTTTTACACCTCTGTTGTGACCATTGTTTAATGCTTACTGTAGGTGATACTTTTACTGTGTAAGTTTAAGAGTATCCCCTTCCTTTATCCCCAGAGTTTTCAGCTGCTGGAGGTCTGTTCTCTATCTGTCTCTTTGCTAATAACACCACTGAGACATGAGCTCACCTCATCTTCATGGAGTAGATGAGCACACATGAAGGTCTTGTGAGGCCTTGATCATTTTCTTGGGTCTCATACAAACCCACAGGGAGGAGCTGCTGTCCCCAGCAGTGTCTAGTCTTAAAGTGAAGAAAGAGTGGGAGAGTTTTAAGCACGTACAGTGAGGTAAAATCGATATTTCAGGGCAGGGCATGTGTTCTTGGCTCCCCTCCACCACCCAACATGAGATGGGCTCTTTGGTGCAACAGCTCAGGATGGGGTTTTCCCTCCCAGTGCAGTGACCCATGCACGGAGAGCACTTGGTTTCTCCTCTCCAGACCCCTATTCTCTGTCCCCTACACTCTGCACTTGGGATATGGGTTTTTTGCATATTTCTGGTCAGAGACACAAGGTGTAAAGTGAAAATGCTTGATCAGTAGCATGTTCTCAACTAAAGCAATTTCTACTCATGAACTTTTAAAACCTGTAAGCCATTTGGTAAAAATCTTAATTTGTCTGAAGCCATTACGAGTGTACAACACTCAAACAAAAGTAGCATTTCTGGTTTTCATCCGATATATACTTTGGCTCAGATCTTACGTTCCTTTTCAAGAATATGTTGCCTCTAGTTGTCTCCATGTGTCGTGGATGTAGCTTCAGGTGGAAGAGAGTAGCAAATTTTGCAAAGAAAAAAAATCATACTTATGAAAATCGGTTGCAATTTAATAATTTATAGAGTAATATTCAGAACAAGAAACATCAGAATAGAACTTAACTAAATATTCACAGTTTGGGAATATCCATGTTTATTTGCTAATGCTTTTTGCAAAATCTGAGCCCAAATATAGGAAATCTGTGCTATTATTCATTACAATTAAATGGGCTTTGGTTCTCAGAGACTCCCGCTAAAATCTGCACTCTGGTGAACAAGTCTGTACTAGATTATTTAGTGTCTGCTATTAATAAATATTTCATTGTGGTGATGGAAAATATTTCTTTGCTTTGTGATACAAGCCCATTTTTTGCATCCTGAAAAATATTTAAGGCCTTTTTTTTCCTTTTTTCCCTGGGATAGGACTTTCATGTACAGGCAGCTGCTGATCTGATTTAGTGGCTTGTATTCGGGTTCGTTGGCTGGATGTGGTTGAGACGATGTGGTAGGCTGGGGAAGGCAAATGGAAGAAGTGATAAGGAGCCCAAATCATCCTTGGGAAACTGTCCCCTCCTTCAGTGATACTGAGATGCTGCTGAATTCAGACAAGGCTCCTGACCTTAAACCAGGATTTCAAATTGAGAGGCCTTTTCAGTTAATGGTCTTTTTAAGGCCAATGGAAAACAAGTGAGTTTTCCAAAAGCCATTTTTCAATGGAAATGTTCCTTTGCCAGAGATACCATGAGTAATCACTTCCTGCCACCAGAATGGGACTCTATTGTGTGTCAGAGAAGTGAGATGGAGGAGGAAACCTGGCCAAAATGTCTTTGTGTTTCACCATACAGCCTTGGGAAACCAAAGAAATTTCTGACAAAGCCATCTTTTTTTCCTCATTTTTATCAAAACATCCATGGGAAGATAAAGTGATAGGAGGGGAGACTCTGGGAAAGAAGGGGCAGGCGGTGGGTTTCCCGACCAGGTCAGCTTCCTTGGTTATTAGGACCAGAAGGTCCTCTGTCCCACCGGACTCGCTGACTTTCCCTTTTCTTGGTTGACAAATTCAGTGAGCTGCAGAGATTGTATGGACCCAGGGATTATTTCTGTGCCGCAAGCATCAATGCAAATCCCGAGATATTTATGCATGCTCTTTTGGGGGCTTGGCAAGGTAGCTTCTCGGGAAGGTTTTTCTGACTGCAGCCCCCTTCACCGACATCTTTATATAGGGGCTGTGCACTGGCTAGCGTTAATTTAATGCAGGAGTCAATCATCCCTGGATAATAATCCAACACCCGTCAAAACTGTTGGAAGTTGTCTCTTCTCCTCAATAAGAGCAAGCCAACGTCAGTCAACTGGCTGAGATTGCCACTCTTTTTGGCTGCCCTTAGAGTCATTGATTTTCATGTTGAGTTTGTTTGTTTTTTAAAAGATCAGTGATAGTCAAAGGAGCAACTGCAAGGTAACCTTGCTCAGGGTACAGCGAAGATGTGTGTGCAAGTTCTGTACTTCTCATGAGTGCCTTGAGGGCTGGATGTGAGTCAGGTCCTTGTTGCAAGCCCCGTGACCAGGCAGTCTTACAGATCTGACAGAAGATACGGAGGAGGAAAGCACAGATGCAGGGAAACAAAATGCCTCCTCCTGCTTCTCACAGCAGAGCTGGCCAAAGCAGCATTGCCTCTTGCTTCCTGGTCCATTCTTTGCCTTGGGCTGTGTTGTTTCTTCAGTGCTAAAGTGTCCAGCGTAGACTGAAGCTCAGCATTTATCTGTGTGCATTGTAAGCTGTGTATTTACGGCAGAGGTCTGCACTGGGGGGCTATGGGCACTTCAGTTATTTCAGTACAGGAGTTTGTGGAAGAGATGGCGATAGTTCATACAGTTTACCCTCTTGGTTTTTAGGCAGTACTGTAATGTTCTTTTCTAACATCCAAGTATAATAGCTGCTTAGGAATCCAAAACGTAAAAGTTGATGGTGTTTAGTAATTCCTCCATTACTTCAGACAATTGATTCCATTTTCTAGCTGAAGAAGTTGGCTTTTTATGTTGAATGAACCATGTTCCAATGTCCTTTCATTATTTATGTTCATTAATGAACAATCCCCCTTCCCACCCCACCCTACCACCTCCCATTTGCCCATAATGTAGTGGCCATTATGTCCCTATACCAAAATCACACACCCTTAACTGTTTTTAATAATCTCCGTGTGGTCTGTCTGGCTGTTCTGTCTGTCTGGCACAAATTTCCAAGGCTATTAAAAAGGAAAAATAGCATTGGCTCCTATCAATGAGACTGGGGAAGATTTTCAAGGTCAAATCCTGCAGCAAACTGCTTTCTTTCACAAATGTGAGAGACTTGTAAGGACACCATTCACGTGATAAATATTTATGATTTTGGAAGAGGAATTCAAGAGTAAGTGAAATCTTCTGACATTGACTATCGTGGGAATTTGGGGGGAAGAAGGATGGGAACAAAATTAAGGGGAAAACCTTCAGCAATTTTAATCATTTCAATTGCATTTTCTCAGCAATTTACTTTTCACTTGGGAAAAATCCTTTTCCATTAGAAATAGTGAATGGGAGGGGAATTTTTCTCCTTTCCAGCCTAAGTTCCTTATATTAAGCCTGTAAATCCTGAAGTGGGACTCTCTTGGTGCAAGATACTATGCAGTAATGGATTTGTTGGCATCCCTCAAAGCTGAGGGACTACATGAATTTGCCAATGTATGGATCTGCTTTCCTTCATTCCAAGTTTCTCAGCTGACTTGTAATTACATTGCATGGAAGGCATATATGTTTTCTTGAGGTAAACTGTGATTTTGACCCAGGGGAGGAGTAAATTCTTATTCTTTTTTCCTTTCTTCATGTAGAAGCCTAAGGAGATGGAGACCACTCCCTTTAGACTTGAATGTGTTTCTTTGCCAAGAGCATTATCTTGGTTTAAGGGATGAAGTGCATTGAGTAAATATCCCTTACCCATTATCACAGAGCTTGAACCCTGACTATCTTAGAAGAGACTGGCCAGATCTTCTCGTTAGCAGCTGAACATTTCTAGGAAAGCCTAGAAGCATGAGTCAGCATGATTCCTGTGCAATCTGATTTATTTGTGGGATTCTGACTTTTTTTTTCCCTATCAAAACTGTTTCAGCTCTTTTTAGTCGGTTCTTCTGTGACTTGGACTTTTCCTTAAGAAATTAAATTAAATTAAATTTTAAAATCTGGCTATTCAGAAGCTTTGAGTAGAAAACATTGTCCCCCTAACAGAGTCGTTCCTTTGGGGATGCTGAAGCATCCACTCAGCCATGTCTGACAGAAACAGATGGGGAAATTTCATATTCCCAAGTAGTAACATTTTCATTCTAGCTCAGTTTGGCTTCATGCTCTATTTGTGCATAATCCAAACATACTCCTGCACGGACTTAGGTTGTTAGTTTGGCTACATCCTCCAAAATGCACCTTTTGCAAAGTTTTCTGTGGGTTTTAGCAGTTACGATAGTAAGCACAAGTATTTGTGCTCCTATGGCAGATGAAACTTTCTTTGAGCTGATGAGGGAAACAAAAGGAAAAAAAAAAGTAGTTTGTAACAGAGATAAAAGCTTTAAAATATTTTTGTATGTAAAAGAAAAAGAAAAAAAAACTGTTACCCCAAGAAAGTTAGCTAGAAATTAATATATTAAAGGCCCGGAATTTCAGTTCTAGCACAACATGTAAAAGGAAGACATTTTTGCACAGTTTGAGTAGTCCACCAACACAATCATCATGTTCCTCTGCCAAGTCCAGAGGGAGCCAGGGGACAGGGCACACAAGATAGTATGCACCAGCACCAGCGGGCTCCACAGATCCTGCGCTTCTCAGACCTCCATGCTGTCCCCTGCCCCTCCTTTCTTTCACCTCCCTTCTCAGGCCACGCTTCTTTTAAACCTTGTTCTTCATCTTTCTGTCTCCCTGGCCTCCTCAGACACCCCTCATGCCTTGGGTTCTGGCCATGGTCTGCAGCACCTGGAGGACTTGCACGTTATTCCAGAGACCTGAGAGTGGGGCCAAAGAAAGAGACAGCAAAATCCTCAGGACAACAGACCGCTTGTATTCAGCCTCACCCCTTCCAATGTTGTAATATTTTCATGTAAAACCAAAGCTTTCCAAGTGGTGCTCACAAAATACGGAAAATCTCTTGTGCTGAGCATCCAGAGGGTTCATCTGAGCATGGTGTGTGGCATATAGGAACCCCAGAGTACCACTGCTGATGACTTCTGTCCTGGGGAAAACATAAACCACAGGTTACTTATGTCTAAGCTGCAGAAAAAAAATCAAGTTGCCAAAAATCTAAAGGAAAAATTACGTTTTCTACTTAATTTAATTATTTGTAAACAAATCAACTGCTTTGTTGAGAATAACAGCTTCAAATTTGAGACTCTTAGAATAAAGGGTTTGAAATGGGACCTGCAGTCTATCCTAGTGACAAAGTTACAGCCCCTCTCTTCACACCGACTGTGAGAGAGCTTTATAAGCTTTGGTGTGTTCCTCCTGAGTGGATGAGAGTGTGTTTTATCAGTGGCAAATAATGTTTGGCAACAGTAAGGTAAATGCAGTTCAACTTTGAGTGGAGAGATTTATGCAGTGACCCAGGTCAGTGATGTTATTTTACCTTACCATTTACTTAATACCGCTATTTACTTGATTAGTGCTTGCTCTGTGTATCCTGGGTAGAGGAAAAACACTAAGTACCTGCCAAGGATAGGTAGATGCCAAGTGAGACTAAGAGGAAAGGAGTGAGGGGTGTGCCAGTGCTGATGCACTGCCCCGCCACTCTGCTCCGCTCCTGAGAGGGGCTGGCTTCAGATGCGTCACCTTCTCCTGGCTTCTTCAAACCTGCTGCGCAAGGGGAGGTAACGCACAGCGCAGCATTTCGCATCTGCGTCATTACTTTCTGAAGAAATACGACAAGCAGGGGAATGATTCGTGAATCAGAGGCATGTTTTCAAATCATGATAATTAGTCACTTATTAGGAATGTATTTTTTACTTTTTAAATTTTTTTAGAGGTTTTGCTGCTTTTAGGCTTGAGTAAAAGCAAACTTCTAGATGGCTGGATTTCATGCTGCTTCCTATTTTCAAACAATTTAGTATATCTAGGGAAAATCACAGGTATAAAACCGATGTGCTTGCAATGGCTTTTGAACCGTCTCTTTTTCTCATTGTCTCATTCAATTTCAAAAAAGAAATCAGATAATTAATTTTAACTGAAACATGTTAGTATTCCCCACAAATGGCAGCTGTGCTCCATGCCCCATTGGATGTTTGCTCTGCAGGATGATGGTCAGGCCGTGGGTGAAGTGGAGCCTCACTCTTGCTAGGGGCCGTAGGCTCTCCAGGCCAGGGGTAGCTGGTGGAGAGTGCTGGCAGCACCCCCGTGAGCTATGCACTTCAGGACCTTCTGTGTGGAAACGCCTCTGGTTGTATGCACAAGGCCCAAAGGCCAAGCAGGGGAAAGGAATGGTAGGGGAACTGCATTGTGGTACGTAGACCTGACTGCCTTAGGTCATTGTCTTGATAGAGACCTTCTAGCAGCTTCCTTCTGCTCTCAGCACCTTCTCAGCTTTGCTCCCATCTCCTCAGGCCGTATCCTGCCATTGGTAGTGGGGGATAGTGGTATATCCTGTCTGCATGTGGTGGAGCTCATGTTGAAACCACGGAATATTGCACTGTGGGCTTTGTTTTTCAGTGCTTAGAGACCAGAGCATGCACCCAGGCAATCTAACATCAATTGAATTGACTGTTTATTCTGAGATAGATAGAAAGGCTCTTTCAGTCCTACACTCATAACAATTTTCTCCAACTCTGTTTCGGCTTGATGTAAGTTCTAGAGATGAAGCCTGCAACCTGAGGGCAAGTTCTGCTCTTGGGTCAGCAGTGCTGCATGAAGACGTTACAGCCCCACCACAGCCGAGCTGTCCTGCTCTCACCTAACTTCAGGTCCATGGTTAGAAAAGCTGTGTCTTTGGCTTTGTGTCATTCACGATTCACATGGTTTGGGTGATTATTTGCACATGAGATGTTTAACCTGACAGTGCTGGTGGCTGCGTGACACCAAGCAGAACATGCACACAGGGATTTTACAATACTTAGGGTGCCAGCAGCCAGGTTTGCAGTTTGCAGAAGTTTAAAATTCTCACTTTGCAAATAATTTTTCCGATTAATTTGCATATGACACTGAAATAAAAATAACCTTTTCTACTTTCTAGTCCCTCTGAAGGAAACTGTGCTAATAATGAAGCTGTGTGCTAGGACATTTAAGGAAGCGCAGATACTGAGCTGAATTCTAGATAAAAGTGTAACAGAAAGCAAAACTGTGTTTTCTGTCTAATTTTCTCAGATGTTAGGGCCTATTTATGATCTTTCTCATGCCTCATGCCTCTCTGAAATCAACACATATGTGCTGTCATGCAACCTAGTTAAATTTAGCAGGGGATGAATTTTCATTTAGGACAACTGTTTGCTCAAAGCTGATATTGTTTCAGTTTCAGGAGCTCTGGGTGTAGTTGTTACTAATCTGCTGTTTGGAGAGCTGCATGATCATCCACGTTACGTGTTCTGCAAGTACTTTGTATGCACTGGCACAGAGAGTTCCCTCTGCCCCATAGCCACAGCATTGGGGGCCAGCTCTTCAGCTGTGGTGTGCAGTCAATATGGCTATCTATGCCAGTTTGCACCAGCTCAGGGTATGATCCATCCTGCAAATGGCACCAGCAAATTAAACTGAGAAGTTACCAATTTTATTTCTATGTGGCCAAAACATGGGGTATAAGACAGCCAAAGTGCATCAAGGGAAGCAGGCTTTTCCTAACTTCACCACCACTGCGCGACTCCCTGTTTTCTAGAGGACAGAAGTTATGTGTCTCCTCTTGCTAAGTCTGCAAGCTAAAGCAGCCATAAATCTGCCTCTTCAGCCTGCGCACAAGGAGAGGGTTCAAAATGAGCTGAAGCAAGCATTGCTGAGCACAGGCACATGGCTGCTCGCGGCTCTAGCACTAGTGCTGCAGCTCTGAGCCGACAGCTTTTCCTTGCTGCAAAATCCCCTGCTGCATGCATTTAGTCCTGAGAAAACGGGCAGCTAATGAGAACAGCTGAAGGGGCAGACTTTTCACCAGAGGTGAGAGAGCAGTCTCACCCCAGCCAGTGGTACTGTGCTGGTGTATGAACCTAAGAAACCAGTCTGTTTTCTAATTTTGCATTAGGCGGTACTGATTTCACAGCTTCTGTTTTTGTCAGAAAGCAGTATTTAATAAGCTGGCTGTTAGATGGGCAACCCTAACCCTAACAGTACTACCTTTTATGAACATTACTGTTTTGGTGTATATGTGTACACACAAGAGAGAGCATATGAATAGTTGGTAACAGCTGGAATTTAATAAATGAACATAGAAAATGCAGGGCTGACTAGTGAGGTGAATTATTGGCTTTTTCATCACTGCGATCATGAGCCACATCCAATCCTGACCAGAGAAAGAAGCCTTTGATTAAATGTAAGGAGTTGTAAAGGAAATTTGAGTACAGGTGGGCCAGTTCTGTTTCACGGTTGCCACACAGAGGCTGCAGGAGGTCCCAGCTCTGTTGCCAGCTTCTGGTGAAACATTAGGGACCTGTGGCAATGGACTAACACAGTCTGGACACCACCTTTAAGGATTCTGTCCCAGTACGCTGTATTAGAAACCAGAATCTGAGATGAACTTCTCAAAGCAACTTCCCTCACCCTAACTTACATAGCAGCAACTCCAGGAAATTGGGGGGGGGCGGGAGTTGTGGTGGTGTTGGGGTTTGTTTTTTTTTGAAACCTAAAGTATCACCAGACTCGTAACCAAGGGGATTAGTTTTTCTAAGTTTGAGATTGAACAGAGATGGCAGTTTGGACATACTAAGGAATTTTTTTAAAATAAGGGCATTTTCATTGTTTGCCATCATTGCTTTCCCCTAAGAGAGGATGGTGTTACCATATGTGAGAACGACTTGGTCTAGGAATCTTGCATCTGTTTTATCTACTTGCTCTTGCTGTGAACTAGTGTGTTTGATTAAAGTTTTTAAGCTGTATGCTTATGTTAGAGTTCTTCTGTCTGAAGTGTTAGGAGCCTGAAAACTTTATTGGCTACTTTAAATCTTATGTACTTAAACCCTGCAAGGAAGTTATTTTTGTTGGCCATTTCTCAAGCACCAGCAATGTGCTCGGTGATGTGTGAAATGCTAATATCAGGAAACTTTCTTTCTCAAATAATTTACACTAGAGAAGGAACAGATTCAGTGAGACAGGGTGAAGCCCCCAGGCCCCTGCCATGAAGTCAACAGGAGATGTTTTGCTCCTCCTTAACCCATGGTGGTTTTTTATTTCATATTAAGGTATTTTGGAAGAAGTGATCTTCCAAAACATCAGGCTTGTGCAGGGTGTTGCGTGTACTTTAATGTCTCTGTGTTAGGATGGGAGAGCAGCTAAGAGGCAAGAGAGCCTGCCTTGATGTGGTTTGGGGGCTCTGAGGACCAAAGCCTCGGTAGCCCTGGCCCCGCGTTGCCCTTGTGCTGCGTGGGTGCTGAGCACTGCCTCTGCAGCAAGGTAGCGTTTGCACTAACTCTGCAGTGGCGTCTGCAGCTACTCACGGCACAGATGACAGGTTAGATCTGCCTCAAGTGTCCCAGAAGTCCCTGGACTTGTCATTTCTCCAAGTTTAAAGATATACTTGAGGATTCTAAAAATACTTTGTCTTCCCACAAAAGTAATAAATTGAAAGCTGTTAAGATTCATTAGGGTCACTTGCCCTGACCATGCCTAAAATCAAGGGAGTGTCCACTAAAGAGAGTACATATTCTTCGTATTTTAACCCACACAAATCGCACTTATAACTTCCCCGACAGACACTGTCTCTATAAATAAGTCCCCGTCACCTCCCCCGGGTACAATAACACAGTATACTAGAGGTGTCAAACATACGGCCCATAGGCCAGATCAGCCCACATATGTACTCAGAACTGACAGAATCTAATCTTTCATCTGAAGAAAACGAAGTCTCTAGACCTCAGAGTTTAAAAAAAAAAAAAAGAAAGAAAAAAAAGGCTTCGGCAAGGAGCTGAAACTAAGGAGTTCACTAACATCTGCTTGAATCTGCACGCAGCCAATCATGGGGATGGAGGGCAGGAATTTGTTGTTGACTTTATCGGGATGTCAATGCTTTGGGAGGATTATCAAGCCTCACATTTTTTCTGAGAGACCATAGTTCAATTTAACACCCTGAAGAAAACATTAATGTTCATTTATGGCTAGTTAACTGCTTGTTATAGATCTTTTGCCAGCACAATTATTGAAAAGAATTTCCTTCCATGATGCTCATTCCCCGTTTTCCTTTTGCGCTCCCATATATCTGCAGCCACCATCACAGACTGCTTCTGGCTTTATTTTGTTGGGATAAACCGGCCAAGCTACTCAGGATCCGCACCTCCCTGGTCGCACTAGTAGCCTTTCTCTCTACCTGTTTCATCTTTCCTGAACATGGGTGGTGATAAGAGTTTGCTGCGCTCTTGGTGAGGTCTCCTGGCCTCCTGAGGGCTGGCTGTTACTGCTGCCTTATCTCTGGGGAATTACCTTGCTTCGCCTGCCGTAGCAGACTCCTACTTTTCTCAAGGCCAGGTCATGCTGGTGACTCCTGCTTGTCCTGTGACCAGCCAGTATGTCCAGGCCCTGCTCATCTGGTGTCATTCTCAGCCGATGACCCCTCAGGGCACAGCAGCAATGCTGCTCTGACTCCTTAGAGCTTACAATTTGGCACGTTGTGCTACTGAATCCCACCCCATTTCTATCACTTCAGTCATCTAGCTCTTCCAGTTCTCTTCCAGACTGGAAATATTCCTCTTATGCATTCTTTTTCTCTACCTTTTTTGTGTTGATCCATCCATCTAAACCATTAAGAAAATAAGAGCACTTGTTAAAAAAGGATGTTTAGGATTTTTTAATGTCAGCTTTTGAAATACAGGATTTTTGATTAATTTCATTTTGTAACAAAAAATCAATAGTGGAAAATGGAATTGTTTTCTTTTGCAAAATTATTTTGGGTTTGTTATTTTGAAGGGTTGCTATTTTGACCTGGAAAAATACAGTATGGGTATTACTTTGATAAAATGCAATTGTTCCCCTGGCGTCCCAGCTAAGTTGGGAGAAAACCCTTTATCTGGGGCCTGAGACACCACTGAGATGTGTGCTACCCCAAAGCACATTCATCTAAAGTGATAGGAGTACCAAGAAGCCAGCAAATTAAGTTCTGCTCCTTGCCCCAGTCAAGTCTTTGTTTTCCCCGACTTGGTCACAGGAAATTCGGATAGGTATAAATAATGCTGTTATTTAAAGAACACTGTTGGCCTCTGGTGACTCGGGGCTTTACCTGTAATGCTGCAAAAGCACGAAGATGTCTCCTCCTACATGAGATATTTGTGAGACTGCAGGAATCTATAATTTTTTCTTGATCAGATCTCAAAGCCCATTAAAGGGACTCCTTCTGCCTTTTTACTTTTATGTACAAAATGGTTTTAGCTCAGTGCTCTCAATACCTTATTCAGTATTAAGGGAGTCGCACTATGCTCCATCAGCTATCTTGAGGGCCTTTTATGGCATTTAAGAATCGCTTCCATTTATGTAAGTGGTACGTTCCCAGGCATGGACATTTAGGGCACATATAACCTTTTCAGCTGTAAACCAGGAGAATCCTGTTGGAGCAAAACTGGAAACCATCACAGCCACACTGAAAACACCATCATAAAGTATCCACAGGAAAGTGAAGGTTGGGGCTCTTGCTGTTCATTCTCATTTAGGAGACAGAGGCATTTAGCATTGACTCACTCAAAACTTTGCTAGGGGAAAAATCGTCACGATAGATCTGTTTTCAACCACAATACTCAAGTTGTTTTTCTTTTTTTAAGTCAGGTTATTTCTACAATGAGACTTTCGCACGAGGCATAGAGCTCAGGCCAATATACCACATTCATTGGGCTGGGAAAACCAAAATGACTTTATTTTTGACCCTTGAAAGTTTCTGATATCTCCATTTGGTTTGGATTTTCCCAATCTTCAACATGATGCTGTAGCTGAGTAGAGCATATGGTCCTAATAGATATTCAGTCCAGATGTTAGTTGTCTAATATGTATCCTGAACGGCTGTGCCGAGCAGCATATAAGAAAAGCTGGTGGAGCAGTTAAATAAGGAACATGCACATTCCAGTATTCTCACCAGTTTACGAAAGTTAAGAGTTCCAGATTGCAATACCTCCGGTTCTGTCACTTTGAATTTCTGGGAAATGTTAAGAGCATGAAGCTTGCTGTACATGCTAAGAGCAGGCAGGGAACAGGCCCACCTGAAACCTGAGCAGAAATGTGAGGCTGGGAGTTTCAGTGCATCCTGGCTTGAGCAGGCGGCAAGCGCTGCCCTCTGCTCCACACTAGCTGTGAGAAGTTCTGAGATGTTTGTGGACTCCTGGTGCATCCGAAGGTTGGATAGCAGCTCACTGTTGGGAGAGTCTTGGAAAGGGGGTTAGTCTGAGCGAAAATTTCACGCTTAGTGAGGAAGGGGAAAATTTCCCCCTGCAGCTTTGAACCCAGGGGCTGGTCTCTGCTAAGCTTGAGCAGCGGTTATGGATGGTAAAGAGTTTAATTCTGGGAGACTACACAAAACTGGTGATGGACAAAGAGAAAGAGCATTAATCCTGCTGCTGAGCGAAGGGCTGCTCTCCGAGCGGCAGCCTGAATGCCCCCCACCAGTGGGAAGAGCTTCAGTCAGAGCTTGCACACTGCTCAGCACAAGAAAATCCCACCACAAATTACAAAGCCAAGGAAGCCTTCATGTTTTCCCTGCTGCTCGGAGAGCTATTTATATTTTAGTGTTTGACATAGCACGTAAGCTGAGAACAGACCTGCTTTTCTTCTCCCATACTGCGTTCTTCTTCTTGCTGAGGTGATGCTGGGACTTCTGGGGAGTCCCATGCAGCTGTAACTGGTGTAAGTAAGAGAAGATTTGTGAGCAGGGCTTGTGCATGGCTGAATACAGCCGAACTGGTTCACAGCAACTTGAAGTAGTTTGAGACATCTGGCATGTCCTTCATTCCCTTTTCTTTGGCTAGGGCTGAGGAATGATAAATCTGTGTGATGCTTAAATATTCTTTAGTTCTCTGGGTTAGATTTTAACTCAAGAAAGGGACAGGACTACATCCACTGGGTTACTGGGGGAAAAAAAAAACAAGGTCAAAACCTCCCCTCTCTTCTTATCCTTTCTGTTCATCAGGAAAATTCATTCATTGTAAGAGCCCCCCTGTGACCAGGTGAAGGTCCTGATCTTACTCCCTGAGTCCTCTTAGGTTAAGCCTTGTTCCGATTTCCGTGGAAGTAGGACCCCGCATCAAGAGATAAAGCAAATAGCTTTATAGTTTTAACCTGTGAGTGCAACATCAGCAAGGAAATTAGCAGCTTCAAACACACACACAGGTACACACAAACCCTCTTATTGCTCAAGAAAACCTGAAAGTAGTTTCAGAGCTACAAGTTTATTGACTGGGAAGTCAATAAAAAGGATTAGCTTTTAAGATTAACAGTAAAACTTGATTGCTGCTTTCAGCAGCTAACCTAATAATTTCAGGAACAGAGACTGGGGGAGCTGTAGATCACATACAAAAACTTGGTGAACATCTTTGAAAAGGAATGTTTTTTACGCATGGATGGAAATAATTTAAGCCACATAAAGCAGCCTAGATATGCTCTACTATGTGCGGTTTTTCTCCTTGTCAAATAGAGAAAAGAAGACTTTGACCTTTTTAGGAACAAAAGGAGAGGGTTTTCTTTATGAGAAGTACTCTTTAGTGATTAAGTACAAGTGTCTCATTGTGTTAATTTTCAAGGTCTATGCTTATTAATTTTCAATCGTTGATTAAAGGCATTGTCTACAATTAATGCCTGTCACTGATGTTTACACGTGATGATGATGATATTTCATCAGAAATGGTAATACCATTAATAAGTCACAGCCCTGAGAAATAAGCAGAGTCTAAGTGCCACACAGAGGCCACCAATCACATATGCATGCTATTGGGTCCTAAGCTGGACTCTTGCATATTGTCCTTGTGCTCGCTCACAAAGACTTTGCCTGCTCTGCAGATAGGCAGGTTTCTGCTTTTGGATTAGCCCAGGGAGGTGATGGGTGGGATGCAAGGGAGAACATGACAATAGAGCTGACTGGGTCTCCCAATAGCAATCTTCTGGTGGTAGGACTTCTGGGGTGAACACCATGATTGCCTGGACTGAAAAACACAGGAGCAACTCTGTGAATTCCTTCTCAGTGGCCTTTAGAAGAATGTATTTGACATTTCTCCCAGGCTTTCACAATTCTGCTTTATCACCTTTGAAAGACTTTTTAAGATATGTGATAGTTTTAGGCAGTACTGTCCCTGTGCGTGCTTGTGTTTCAACCTGTAGCGTTGTGTGTCTTTCCTTGTGTTAACAACTTGTCTGTGGATCCCTGAATGCTGAAGGGAATTTGCACTTCTCGGCTCCCTCATCCTCAAGCAAAATTGTGGGTTTGATGTGAAGCTCTCCAAAAACCTCACATAAGAGTGATGCAAAAAAGAGGGTTTGAGTTCTCTCTTTCGAGATCAGTAGCTACTACTTGGCTGGATGAGATGCAAAAAAGTCTACTTTGCTAACTGTCAAGGCAGTTAGAGTCAAAGGCAGGAAGTGCATATTCAGCAAAATAGAGTTGTCTTCAAGATCTCCTTAGAGGAAAGGTGTTTAAAAGAAAAAAAAAAAAAGGCAAGTAGAAAAGAAATTGTAACTGGGGAAAAATAATTCTAGTGCCTATAGCATAGTAGCTGTATGTGCATGTATTGTATTTTACTATTAGTCCGTTACTCAGTGTTGTACCTGAAACAAACCCTGACTTTAATAGAACTAAGTAATTCCACTGACCTGGCCTTAAGTCCCAGGCTTAAACTGTCCCAGGACTAATCCCTGGAAGTTCAGAGAGGGTCTTCCTGCTTCCCTCTCTGGGCGTCAAGTTGCTCCCTTTTGAGGCTAAACTCCAGTACTGATCCTTTGTGGACTATGGAGCTGATCAGAAACCTGCAAAAGTTTTGTGTTCTTTCCAAAGGAGGTTTGAACTCCACAGAGCATTTGTAGGAAGAAGCAGATCCCTCCTGTTAACTCTGGAATCCACTTTTACTTCTCTTCTTAAGTTTTGCAAACAAATAATCATGCAAGAGTTAATGGGCAAGAGGATCCCCATAATGACTGGAAAGCCCAAGGGGAACCAAGGAGATGAGAGAACAGGAGGTAAGTATGATGGGAGAGTGAGCCTGGGCACAAACTGAGCATTTGTTGCATTAGATGGAGCTCAGCTCCACTGTGAATTTCAAGTGGCCTTGCACAGGGAGTGGACCAAAGGCAGAGCAAGCAGGATTGATGGAACAGGGCCTCTGTCCCTGTGAAGAACCTTTCCATCCACCTGCACAGGCGTTCTGTGGAAATCCATTTACATCACTAGGAAACACTCCTCTCTGAGGACAGTTTAATATCGAATCCTCTTGTCCACCTGAAAATGGATCTTGAAAGGTCCACTGTGAGGTGGATCGCTCCCATGGTAGAAAAGGATCCTTAGAAAACAATACTGAAAGTATAGCACTTTTTCAGTCAGTCCCCAATCCAGGTTCCCTAGTCAAGGCACTCTCACATCTCTGGCTCAGATTTGTCCAACCACAGACAAGTTTAAATGTTCCAGGATTCGAATGTTTAGATAATCTTCAAATGTTGCACGTTCTCCATGAGTAATTAAGTTCTGCTCATTGCAGGATGACATAGCCTATACCTGTGGGAAGTGTGATGCCATGCAGAAGTTCTCTGCCCTCATTGTTAATAGGTCTGCAGGAGGAAGAAAGCAAATCGTTTGAAACAACTTTCACTTTTGCTTCTCCAGACCTTACTGCTGAGATTCCAGGGGAAGGCACTTTTGTGAGTTGTAAGTATTAAACCCTCTTTTCTCACTGGATGACAAATGGAGGTTTCCATCCTCTCATTGATAGATCGGTCATTCTCAATAAAAGCAGAGCTCCACTTTCCTGGGCAACCCATGTCAAAAGAAGCAGGACTCCATCACCCTTGTGTCTTTAGAAGCCTTGCCCTGTTTACACCTTCTTAGTATACTAAGTTTGGCTTTGAGTTCACCCTTTCAGAGTGTCTATTTTCTTTGATTTGACCCACCTCATTTGTGCTGTTCTGGATTCAGTCAGGTCTCTAGTTTATTGATGGGAAGGTGCTCTTTGAAGGCTTCATCTACAGCTCATCTCAGTCAGTAAAAGAGCTCTTGTTGACTTCAGTAGACGCTGGATGAGATCTTGAGCGTCTTTTGCTCCATTATCCTTGGCGTCTGCTGCATAGGGAGCACAGCTTGCAGGCATTCCAGAGCTTCTGAATTTGCCCAGCATCTGCATTCCAGATAACCCAGATGCTTACTTCTTGAAAAAAATAAAAATGGTGCCTATAAACCATCCTGGAAGTTTACATTACATCAAAGTTCAGAAGAATGCATAACCATTTCATTCCGCTTCCAGTCTTTTGTGCACAGTTCTAGGTTATCCTTTCTATTTTAGGAAAATCTTTAAACATGATTTGGGGTGACATAAAACAACCTTGCTGACAATGTGACCAAGATAGTGTGCCCTTTCTGAAAAATCATTGTGTCTATTTAAATATTGGGCTTCAGCTTGTTAGTGAAAAATGTGTCGTGCACAGCATTTTTTTTTGTGTGTGTGGGAAAATACAGTACAGATTTTGAAGTTTAAAAAAGTCTGGCAAATTACAAATTAGGATAATAATTCATGGGAGTAATAAAATATCAGACTTTTATTGCACTATTGAGAAGGGCATTAAAAAGCATCTGGGAACTTGAGGTTTGGAAAGATGGGCTTTGAAAGACTTGGTGGGTTAAATATTAATGTAGAAAATATGGCATCTGTAAATGCCTGGAAATATGCTAATAGGGCTTGATTCAGCTAAGGATCAAGCATTCCTTCAGGGTGCTGAGTGTCTTCAGGAGCTCCTGCTGACAAAGGGAGCTGAGGGGCCGCAATATCTCCTGAAAGCCTATGCTGACATAGAGACCTGTGCTCATAATGAACATCCCAAGGGCATTTGGTGTTAGCTGGGCCAGCCAAGGGGGACATGGCAAAGCGAGAGTCACCCATGCAGCTGAGGTGCCCCAGCACAGCTTTTTCCCAGGCCAGCCTGGGCCCCGGGTGGCTGGGAGCAAGCCGCAGAGCCACCCCATGCAGTGCCGGCTGGCATGGAGCCATGGGGCAGGTCACTCAGGAAGCTGGGCTGAGGGAGGAAACAAGTGCTGTGTAACTCCCAGCACCCATGGTCCAGTACCCTCTGCTACCAGGCTAGCTGCGATGCCACCCTTGTTATCTCTAGTAAAACTGCAGGAACACTGGCCAGAAAAGCTGCTGTCCTCCAGCGTGGTGGGGGTGCGAGATGTTTTCTTCTGGGGCCAGCGGGACTGGAGAAGGAGGCCCGCACATTCTCCCTATGTTCTCTAACTCTGGGTAGCAGCTATGATTATCCTCCCATAAAGTCTTGTTCTCTTTTTACCTTAATTCCAGTCATATTTTTCAGTCTGTTGTTTGTTTAGATGCAATGGTCTCAGGGGAACTGAAGTCCTCACTCATCAGCCTTTTATTGTTTGTGCTGAGGAAACCAGCCCTTGTTAGCAGTGGAAACCTCCAGAGGCATGTGCTTTTCGTGCTGTTTTTCAACACGGAGGACCAGTCTGTGTGACTTACTGTCCTTTTCGAAGACACTGTGAGTGTGAGGGAGACTGGTGAACTGGGACAAGCCACCTTTCTGCTTCTGCCACTGCTTCCTACCTGCAGTGGGCTGCCCTGGCTTCTCGCCTCTCTCCAGCAGCGGCAGGTTGCCAACCCAGCAACAGGAGCTGCACTCCTTTGCTCTTAAAACACTTTGGTTTTATTTACATTGTTATTTTTAATACCCTTCTCTTGCTCGCGCTCTCTATCCCCACACACACTCACACATGGTCTTTAGATTGGTGGAGGAGTTACTGTACCACGTGCTCCACATCCTCTACGTGCAGCAGCAGAGCTGTGATGGTGTACAGGGCTAATGGGTCCTCGGGCTTCGCTGGCCACCAAGGAGCCGTCAGGGAGTGTGGTGCCATCCCTCGCTCAGCCCTCCAGGGGTGTCAGCACCGTCAGTGCAAGGTGCTGGGGAAGCCTTGGCGGTACCGTGGGCCTTTGTTAGCACTTGTCACAGAGCGGAGCTGTGAGGGGGCTGCGTATGGCGTTTCCTGAGACAGAACAAATATGTCTCAGCTTTCTGGCATTGATTTTTGACAAAGGATTCAAGAAGCTGCAGCTGTGCTGGCTTCCTTGTCCCCTCCCCCACTTTATTACAATGCGTGTTGTTCTGAAATACTCAATTCAGCTATAAACAATCTACTCTATCAACAACATGCTTTTGCACTTTTTGAAATGGTGCTTTGAGGCAGATAAATGAAAGTAAGTATGGCAGCTTGCCAGTAAAAATCCTGCAAACTGTATCATCACAGGGGCACTGACTAAGACAGCACATTATTTTATTTACTGTGGAAACTGAAAATCCATTTCTGCCCATACAATAGCTGTTTATTTCATCTTTGCTTGATGTTTGTTCTAATCTTTCTTGACACTTCTAGATAGTAATGGTTCACAAGCTGTTCAGATCAGTGCTCACAGGGCTCCATCAGCCAGCACTTCTTTCTGGTTTTATAAGTCCAGCACCCTCTTTGCTGGCATCTGCCCTCTGGCTGACACCAAGGGAACCTGCCCGAGGCCTGGACACAGGCAAAGTGCTGGGGAGGTCCTACAACTCCCTCCATCAGTCCCCAGGGTTAAATTAGCACATGCACCTCTACCAGCCAAGATGTGCACAGAAGTCCATACTGTGAATGCGTTGCGGTAGGCTGACCCGGACAAAGGAGCTCTTCACGTTTGAAGTTTTTGTTTCTAGACAGTCAGCCTGTCAGATGTTTACATCACCAGTTGTCTAAATTACATCATGCATCCCATACTAGATAAAACTGATTTTGAAATGCAGAAGGATGAGGTGATGGGGTGACTGGTGTATTCCTGCTAAGGCCTGCTGGATTCAGCCTAGCTCTGGTGATTTCTTAATCCGGGTGATGTGTCCTCTGACGGCGTGATAGCCTGTTCCCCAGCTCCCGCTCTGGTGGAGTGGCTCCTCCGGCACCACTCATCACAATGGCTTGGAGACGGGAGAAAACCAGGCTGGGGAAGAATGTTGAAACCATTTCAAAAACCTCTGAGGAGAGAATTAGTAATATTTTGTTTTCCTGAATGGTTTCACTGAAATTCTGGGAAAATAATTGCAGTTGAAAGATCTCAGTTTTCGTTGTTTTGTTCTTTGTTTATTATTTGGTTTTGCATGCTTCGTTTTGAATCTGCTTCTTCCAACTCCTCTCGTGCCTCTCCTTTGTTACCCCTTATCCCATACCCCACCACAGAAAGGTGGGAGGGACAGTGGAAGAGAAAGAAAAAATATAATAAAGAACATTCCCAAATTTCCTTTTCCAGATCCAATTAAAACAGTTTTTTGTTAACTTTCAGATCTTAATGATGGCCTTTTATGACCAAAAATCAGCTGAAAATAATTCTAAGCCGCTGTATTTAACCCCTGTTTGGTTACCTAGCTATTTTTGAGGAATCCTATTTTATCCTTTGACATAGCCAGAGGTCCTACCACATTCATTTTGCTCTGGGAAGTTCTCCCCTCTGTTCATCAGTTATAACCCATCATGCTGAACAGTCAGGAAACTCACGAAGAGCCATTTGATATTGTTTTGTTGGCCACTTCATGATGAACTTGCCCCTTTCATAAGCTCATCCAGAGTACAATCTCCTCCTATGTTCTCTTCTTGACTTTGAGGGCATTTGTTAAAGTACACTGGTGTTTCATGGATTAATCTGTTCTGTTTGCTGATACTCTATGATTCTGTATATTCTACATTCATGGTTACTTAAGGAAAAATACTTGTATGGAAAGAGATGCACAAGAGGTCAAATAGCAGCCAAAGCCTCTCTGTATCCTGAAGCAGGGCAAATACAGAACTTTATGATACATGGAAAATCTACTGAATAAAGTTGCCGCCCATGGCCCAGAGGCAGAACCTCCATGACACAGCAGAGAAGGTGATTGTGCAGGACAGCTGAGATTCACAAGCAGAGAGGGTGGTAACAGTCCTGTTGTGCAAAGTACTGGCCCCTGGGGCGGTGCTAATGAGCAGCTGGCAGTGGCAAGGCAAAAAAAAGCTCTGTGTGGCATAGGACTGGATAGCTGGGCTGCTGAGGAGAACAGCCTCTAGCAGAGGAAGGATAGCTGAAGATGAATTAGTAAAAATTTCGCCTAAAGAGGTTCCTTTAAAACTGTGGATTTGGCTTTGCTTTTACCTGTTTCTTCTAAGTTCTGAGCAAAAATTGGTAACGGAATTTTCTGTCTGAGAATAACCTGCCAGCTGAACATGCACGATTACTGAGCACTTTCAGATGGGTGTCAGGTAGATAGGTGGGTGGTGTTCTTCATTGTGCCAAATTCAGAATATACCTGAGTGCCTGCATTTTTGTCTCTTTTGTCTTGAATCTATTTAAAATAAACTAAAACTGAGAATTCCACACATGCATTGTACATTTGAGATGCACAGGTGTACTTGCAAATCAGCCTAGGGAACTGAAATGTGTGTCTTTCATTAATTTTAGTGGTAAAGTGTCCAAATCACATAGCCTTGCAGTGCTTATCTATAAATATCAGCCATGCCTCATTTTGGTGGTCCTTATTTTTATTTCACAAAACATTTATTGATCTCTGTTCTCAGCCCATCATGCTTCAGAGCTAAGAAGAACGGACCTTCCTTTCTGCACAAACATTTTTCCTGGGGAGTTCCTGATGGTAAAAGGTATGCACAATATTTTGGGTATACTTATTTGTGAAAAACTGTGAATCACTGAATCATCCCCAAAGCAAACTCTAGGCATAGAAGGGCTATATTTCAGACTAGAGGGGCAACTCTTCAGCTAATGCAGTGCAGTAAGCTGTATAGGAAAATCTGGAGAGGGTCTGTCCATCCTGGGTGCTTGCTAGGGGTGGCAGCAAAGTAGTGCAAAAAATTTCAGCAAATGCAGGAGTTGACTCTTAATATTAGTTGACCCAAGAAACCCAACAGAAAGGGGAGAAAGGAGGTTCTCCTACATGATACAACACTTAACATTTCCTGTCTTGTAACAGTAATGGGAGGAAAGAAGTGAGGCCAAACTGCCGCCCTGCCGGTAGCTGCCTTTGTACAGCAGTGCTGCACTGTGCTGGGTGGGTGAGATGGCCTGCAGCAGAGGCATAAAAAGCTAAACTGCTACAGGATCCTCTCCCTTCTGGGCAGGAGACAGGGATGTCAGCAAATTTATACCAAACTAGCAAGAGTAGAGTCTTCACAGTTTTAACAGGATATGTAGTTTTAAATCAGTACATCCTTTGCAGATAAACACTCTTAGCCCTTGGAACCTGTGCTGCTTAAAACCCAGTGTAGACAGGATTACTATCTTAAGACTTGCCCTAATAGCCCAGGGCCTAGTCATTACATGAGTTTATTCTAAAATGACTGGTAATGTTTTGACTGCTGCAGAGCTGGGGTAAAGCTATTGCGCGCATGCAACTGTTTTGACAGCAAATTGGAAATAATGGCATGAAAGTGTCTTGCTGAGTACAGCTTTTTTACTCCAGAAAGCGATACGAGCTATGCCAGGCAAATAGCAACTTGGAAGGAGTTGTCATCCCCAGAGCAGCTCCTGCCTAGACGAGGTTCACACTGCTCTGGCACGGGAGTGATTGTTTCTAACCTGTGCGATGCACAAGTGGGTTCAGAGCTGAGGGAAGCAGGCAGGAGGGGATAGGAAAAAAGTATTAAGGAAATCCCACTAAAAATGCCCCTGGGCCAGGAATGGCTTTTCTTGTTTTCTTACTGAAAAGCAAATGTTTTAGAAGATGTTTCTTCTGGCCTCGTATATCAAATATAACCGCATTTTATCCTCTCAAGTACTGACAGGATTCCCAGCTTCTTCCAGAGGCTCAGAGAGCTTCCACAGCAATGTGATCCTTAAAGGGATGCAGAAATAGCAAAAAAGCAGTGGATGTTGCAAGGTAGCACTGTCAGCAGCAAATCAACATCACGTCTGCTCTTGCAGAGTATGCCATGTCCCTTTGAATCAGAGCCGGTGAATGGCTACTGCCCATCTTTCTGTGTTCAAATATGCAGCAAACCACTGTCAGAAATTCCCATAATGAAATGTCTGTTTGATCCTGCTTTCTTTCTTTTCTGTTTGCTTTCTGTTTTCCTACCGCTTGTATCTTGTCCGTATGTTCAATGCCTTATTAAGCAGCATTAACTCTATCAAAGTACGTATCCTCTATCTCTCAGTTCCTGCACCCTGTGAGAAATGTTGTCATGTTGCATCTTGTGGCGAGGCCATCCCGATGCAGGTGGAAGGACCCCTCTTGCAGCTCCCTTCAGCCCTTTGCCCCTCAGGAGGGATTCAAGCCCTCGCTGGTACCAGTTCTGCCCTAAAACCTGTCAGTGCTGATTTATGAGGGAAGTGAGGCCTTGGTGCAGGCAGGGAGGAGACGCAGAGCAGTCATATGCCATGTGCGCTCCACTGAAGCCTCCCTCCTCTCAGCCAGCCAGGGAAAGTGTTCTCGCTTTCAGCACAGCCACCTGCACGTACCCTGGGGGAGCACGGGGGCTCGAAGTGCTCATGATCCTGAGCAGTCCTTCTCAGCCAGGAGGTGCTGCTCACCCCACCTGCTTGTAAGGTGAGACCTTACCCCTGTAAAAGAGGCAGCATTTGGCCTTACAGGTGTCTCAAAGGCTTGGGACCAGAGCTGCAGGTTCACTGCATAGGCATGCTCTTAGAAGAGGTATCACACATCAACAAGGTGACATAAGGGGTGTGCTCTGGGTGCCTTTGGACCCAAAAGAGAACATCTGACATCCCTTTGAGAGAATGCCAATCAGCGGTACTAGTTAATATAAATCAGGGACCCAGGAAGAAGCTTTCTTTGGGAAAGCAAAGTAAATTTAACCCATCTGGCCTCCATTTCTCCAAAGAGTGATTGCTCCCTCCGCCTGCAGTGGGAATTTGCTACTAAACAAAAAAAAAAAAAAAGAAGTGGGATTTTCCATGCGATGGATAGCAAATATATTTGCTGGGGGAGAAAGCAGGTGGAGAGATTAGACATGCCTGATGCTGACAGAAAGCATGTTTGTGCCTAATACATGGGAGAAGTAGTTCAGGAACAATTCAGCCATGTGAAAATGTGACCCTTGTAATATTGCCAAGGTCAGAAAAACCTAAGGAGATCCGCTGAGTAAGTGCGAGTCCTGCAAGGAAAAACCATCTAGAGGCAGCATGGTCATGTTGCCGAGGCAGTTTTCCATCAGGGTCCCGTAGGGGCAGAGGCAGGGAGAGGAGCTCCTTCTGCTTTTCGTTCTTGCTGCTCACAAGGAAAACTCCTGTATTGAGATCCAAACCTGCTCAAGCCCACCTGGCTGTTGGCTCTTTAATCAGTTTCAAGTTGAATCTAAAGAATGACACTGGTCCGGAAAGGTTCATGAAACCTATGGGAGCGAGTTGAATCTCCTATGGGTCCTCTTTCCATGCTGTCTTTTCCTTTTTCTCTGTTCTGAAAATAATGAGGTTTAATAACCTGCTTCCTTCCTTCTCATCAAGACCAGCTTGGAGAAGAAAGGGAATGTGACTCTTCCTACCTGCAAACGTGCCCCTGCTTGGAAAGTCCCTCTGCAAACCCGTAAGAGGTACCTGAGCAGTTTGGGGCAATCCTGGTGTGCACCAGGTGCGGGAAAGAGGACAGATGCTTTTATGGAATAATGACAGACACACAAGTGGGAATATTGCTCCTCTGAAGTTCTCTGTTTCACTTCCATAAAGGTTTAATATAAAAGATCAGTCCCATATCTGCTGGAAGATTTGGGATGAAGGGAAGTAATAGCCAAATGCTCTTCCTAGGCAACTAAGAAATGCTGTGGGTTAGATCTGTCATGCCCTGGCCAAGTGAGCTGTGCACAGGCAGGCAACTAGCTTCAGGCCTGTAGCAGGGAGGCATGGAGAGGCATATAGTTTTGGGTTGGTGCAGGCAATTTTCACAGTGCCAGCTTGGCACTCCATCACTCTCTTGGTAGCATCCAAGGAGGCGTTTGCAGGGAGAGCAGCTCTGGAGATTGTCTGAAGCTCTGTGAGGGAGGGAAAAAAAGATGAACAGGCAAAAAGTTAATTAAAACTTCTGATTATGAGGTGGAATTTAATACTTTAAAAAATGCAGTGTGACACAGTGCAGCACTGCAGCTGAATTAATCATGAATGAGGATAGTAATTTTTAATTTTTGTGTGCATGAGAAAAACACTCAACAGATTTGACAATTAGAGCAGGGTAACAGCATTGCATGGCACAATGTGAAGTAGTTTTTCCCAGTGGTTTTTGAGAGGGAGCTAAACAGATGTGCTCAAATATTTACAAGTGCACAATATTCACATGCTTTTCAAATGCTGACCCTGCTGATTCGCAAAAGTCTGCTTCAATCTGGAGACCAGCTACTGCAGTGACACAGGCTATTTATCATAGGTAACACAGCGGCACTACTGCCAGCTCCCAGCATACTTGTGTGCACAGATACCTCCTACTCTACTGACAGTGTTACGCCACCTCAGCAACTCACCTGTATCACCAATTTGTCCCACTGCAGTCCTGGCAGCAAACTGGGCCCTGCTGGCTCAGCCCCAGCCTGTTGGGGTAGGAGGGGTTCCTGTGCCACACCACACCAAAGAGAAACAGGTTCGATTTCAGCCACAGCAATAAAAATCAGAGTAGTTCAGTGAAATGACATGAGGGCAAAGCAGTCCTGTAGGTATCTAATATTACATGTTTACACTGTGTAATTCAACAGGGTGAACCATCAATTATCTGCATCAAAGTGACCACCCAGAGACCCAGTGTATTTGGCCTCGTCTGTCACTTAGCTGTCCCCTGTCACGCTTCAATTAAGAGCTGAGAATGCCAGCTAACATTGTCCATATCGCCAGTAGTGCAGGGTATTTCATTGCCTTGTTTTCCTCAAAAGGAGCCCAAAGAAAAGTCAGGTTAGTTCAGCACAAGCTGTAGTTGGGGAGGATTCTGGTAAGCCAGATGGCAATGTCAGTGATGGATGGTACAGATAGTGTAGGGCTATGCCTGAATATCCTAACTGGGAAAGCTGAGCCTCACTGAAATATTGACTATTGCAGCAGTTGCTTCACACTGTTCAATTGGCTGTGTAATTGCTTTCACAAATTAAACAAAAACAATGGTGAAAATATGTAAAATGTCGCCTGGACTGAATTGTGGTTCAGATCCCAGGTGAAAAAGAGTTTGGCAGCCTCCCCTCATTTCCTATCTGCTCAATTTCAGCCTGAATGCTTCTCTGCTCACAAGCCCAGGTTGGTGTTGCAGGTCAGGCTTTAGATGTGGTATGGGTGCTGCTGTGTGAGAAGCCCTGCTTATTGGGCTCAAGCCCATTTTTTCCAAGCCATCCCTCTCATCCCACGTCTTGTATACTTCCTGGTTTGCTGCCTGCTCTCCTGGGTTTCTTTACTTTGAAAGGCATACATGCAATGCTGCACTTTTCTCTTGAGGTCACATTTCTTTTCCTTTAGCATTTAGCCCTGTAAATGTGATAGTTGTTCATTTAGTGAAGGCAACCAAGGAAATGAGGAGGGGCCAGGTCATCCAGCTGCAAGTTTACAAGTCAGCAGGTCCCATCTGTGCTGACCTTTCCTCTACAAGCTCCATGGCACAGACAGCAGTGAGTCAGAAAAGCTGAACAGCATGTCCAGCTTTTTCTCTCCCTCCCTGCTGCCCCACGCTCCTCAGACAGCAGTTAGGGGCAATTAGTGGGCTGGGGTTCTCCTCACACTAAGGGTCTCAGGCAACCAGGCACATCTGCAGTTCAGTTTTGTTCTACTGCAAATTTGTGGGAGCTGCACTATGCTCCTTTTTCTTTCTCTCCTTTTTCAGCCCAATTGTGTTACTGATGCAGTGGCCTGCATTTAGGAGCAGTGTGGAGCTGCAGCATCCAAAGCAGCGCATCAAGAGACACTGCCACGGACCTGCAGACAGTAACTGCAACTGCTGTGATGCACCTCATGGGTTTTCAGAAACAGAGGTTAGTTCACTCACTCTTCAGTGGGTAGAGTGGTAAATTCTGCACTCTGAGTCCCCTTGGTGTCCCTGCTTATTGCAGGGGGGTTGGACTAGATGAACTTTAAAGGTCCCTTGTAACTGAAACTATTCTATGAGTCTATGAGTCTATGATTATTCTCACATTGCCTTGACCAACGGCTGTGAAGACCTCTAGCCAGTGTTAATCACTGTCTAGTCCTGGAGCCACGGAATGGCTTGGTTTTCTCTTCTTTAAGCGATTTAGATTGGAGAGCTTTTTTAAAGTACTGAATGAAAGATACCTCTGTTTCAGCCGCACTCTTGAAAGCCAACATGTTTTTAAATGCCAGTTACTGTGTATCCTGAAAAGAATGGGCAGTTTTGAGTTAGCCACCTTGGCTTTGGTTGACAGTGCCCCAAGTAGAAAAGAAAATGAGATCTCTGCATTCAGCCTGAAAAGCAGAGTAACCCAGGTAGCTATAGTACAGTCTTCACTCTCAGTGAAACTCAGGAAGTTTCTGTACCAGTGAGAATCTGGATTTCCACAGCTGGAATCACCATCAGGCAGTCACAGAGATACAGTGTTTTCTATCAGGAAGGCTGGAGGAGCCCATGTTTCTCATCAGATAGATGTAGTAGTGCTTTTTAATACTTTTTAATAGTTTACAAAATTATGATAAGCTCTGCAAGGCCATTTAAAATGGATAATCTTCAAGTGGTATTAAGGATTAAAATGGGTCTGCCTTGTATGCCTTAATGGGCCCCTTACAGGCTGTTCAACGTTATCAAAAGGTGATTTTAAGAGTTTGTAATAAATATGTTCCTTTGGGGAAGATTAGGAAACAGGGTGGGATTTGCCATCCTTCTGCTACCTCCAAATTACTGTGCTCTAACTGAATTAATTACAATGGGTCTGTCTTGAACTCCAGAGTGCCAGCTCACTTGTGATCTATTGTTCAGTAAAGAGGTTTGTCCTTAGGGGGAAATGTTTGCTCCAAGAGCCAGGGCTATTTAGTATTTGATTATCAGCCTAGGAGAAATTAGTCAAATAAGGCACCAGCTTTGTGAACACTTAGGTGCATGTTTAACCTTCCATTCCTGAAGACTATTTTAGATTTCAAAGTGCAATAAAATAAAGGGTGCCTGCAGAAATCTTATGGGGACCAGGGACTGTGAGACCTATTTATTCTCAAACCAGAAGTGAATTACTTCATTCAGAATGTTTTCCTTGAGCAAGCTGTGCTTCATCCTCTTTTAGTGCCCAACTCCATGTCTTTGTTGCAAACCTGGCCTTTGTCCATGCCACTGTCAAGGGTTGGGCCTGAAATTGCCAGGAGATTTGAGTGTATGAGCAAAACTGGATAAAATTTCTGCAAGTACCCTCCCTAAGCATTAATTTGTCATTTCACACTTCTCCATATTGACAAAGTCCATGTCCTTGGGCAACGAAGTTGTCAGAGTGGTACAAATTCCACAATAATAATACTTCTTTGTGAACCTTCTGGGGTTTCTCTTTATATATAAATTCCACTGTGCATCAGTTAAAGGATTTAAAGTACAATTATGAAACTTCTACTTTTCATAAAATGTTGAAGGTTGAATGATTTCTTGAGAAGACCAGCAGAAACCTTCTCATTGTGCCTACTGCCAGTGTCCTGCCAGCAATGTGCTTACTGCTATTTTTGTCTGCCTAAGATCAACTTGACTACACTGGAATTTACTGATTTGTTGAAAATTAATAGTTTTGGAGGAGAAGGTGGTTTCTTTTGGTTTTACTAAATCAATATGATCTTTGCTGTTTCTGAAGCAGGCTTTTATACCCTTGGCTCCCCAGCCCCCTAATCTTTGGGCTTTGGAGCCAGCATTCACAGAGCTTTCATGTTGACTGAATTTCAATTATTCTCCTTGCTGAGATACTGAGAACCCATTAGGACTGAGATGGTCCATGTTTTCATGGACCTTGAGTGTGGTTTGGAGGCTTCAGTTCAGGCAGAGAGCCTTTGAAAGTCACAGTAATATTTGTACATCACCAAAGGATTTTGTATAACTGCAAGCTTCCTGCAGTGATGTGTGTGTGAACCCAGAAAACTCCACACTTAGCTCTAGCCATCTTTCTTGACTGACAGGTTATTTTATGTTAATGTCACCCAAATAGATCTTGCACACAGATTGTTAAATTTCTTAATTTGCTTAACCATATGATTGCAAAATAACAAGATGTAATACAAGAGCAGAAAACATTAATATAATAATTTGTATTAACCACACAAGATGATGACATGAGAAATTGTCATCTCTATATCCAGCTCACACTGATTTTGACTAAAAAATGTTGTACCTAGAGGTTAGGGGCTAAAAAATGTATTGAATAGGGCTGGTGATGGTTAATTTCAAGAAATAACTGAGGGAGGGGCAAAGGGGGAGTTTATGGGGCTGCAGGCCTGCTAACCCCATGCTCTCCCTGTTCCCAGTTCACATGACAAGAGGAGCACATAGTTGGGCTGGGCAACACCCCTGTCCCAGCTGTGGCTATATTTGCTCCTTTTATTGTGACTGCCTCCAAGTATGTAGTCCCAGTTTAACTCAGCCTGAAGAGACATACTTCCTAAATTTCAGATTGTAGTTTTTGAGTCTGCGATTAGTGCTTAAACTCTGACTCGGGGGTTAAACTCTGACTCAAGAGATTCAAGTGGGCAAATGGTCCTGTTGCCTTCTGCATTTCACACCCTTAATCCTGTTTTTAGGCATCTTGGTGAATCAGCCTAACATCCTACTACCGAAAATGCTGAAGCAGATATTTGCTTTGAACGCATGAATAATCCTTCACCAATATTTGAAGGCTGGGACCTTTTAGATCCAAGAATAAGCTGGAAAACTCCAATGAGGTATGTACTGCTTTTACTTTTACCCTACGGGACAGTGGTATTCATGTATTTTTGCCTGCAGGACCATGCTGGATGACTGAAAGCATGTGTGGAATCTGGAACATTTATGGTGCAAACATCATTTCAGCATTCTCCTACGCAAGAGATGATGAAACTTCCTAAGATGAGAGGCTATGTAAATATGTGTTATGCATCAGCTAGGCAAACAGATGAGGGAATGTTGTTTTTAGAAGCTCCAGATGATGGCCGTGATCCTGTAATGTGATTATTGTGAGCAGAGACATACATCCATCTGCAGATCCACTGCAGGACTGGGGTCTAACTCTGCAGAGCCACCAATGCTGGTTGTCATTCAGGAGAACTGAGCAAAGCCAAAAAGGCTGAACTTGTCACCCTGAAAGAGGCATCGGAAAACCAGGAACCCTGCCTTCCATGCTGAGACAATGCTTGTTCAATTAAGCATCTTCGGACTGTGTGGCAATAGCCTGTATCTCGGTGTGCAAAATCCTTGTCTCACTGCTAGCCTCTGCACATACTAGCTGTCTTAAAACCCCTCAGACTGAGAGGTGGCCCTTCCACTGGGGAGAGTGGGGTCCATCCCCTCCTGACCACTGAGGGTCACTTCAGGAATCCTTTCAGAGTTGTTTTCTTTGCAGAACACATGGAGAGCAGCAGGGCGTATGCCAATGCTAAGCCTGGTGCCACGGTCACAGAAAAGGAACTGCCCTACTCCTGCGTGGTTAACCTTTACCCCACCCCAGGTAAAAAAAAAACGTTAGATCTGCCATTCTAAGCTAGCTATTAGCAGACCTGTTCTTTTGCAGAAGTAGTATGTGTGTGTGTATATTTATATAAAAGAATATAAAAACCTACCCTCCATAAATTGCAATGGCTTCTTCTGTATTCTTATTAATGCTTAGTTTAAACCTTGATATCTAACTCTTCTTGAGCATTCCTGACTAGAGTAATTAATTTATAGTTTGTTCTGAAAGCATATCAGCAAATGGGCATCAATTGCAGATAGCCATTTACTGCTCCAGCAGCAAGGTTAAACAGCTTGTGCTTTTAACTGCGTGGTACAAAAGATATAAAACTATTTGCTTGAGAGATTAATCCAGGATGACCTGATATGATGTGACAGTAAAAGCGCTTTTCCCAAAGAAGGGAAATATGTGCTCTGCTCAGTACCTCCTGCTGACTCTCTGCTCCAAGTGAATAAACATACAGCTGAATTCTCCCAGCCAGGTGTGATCCAGGAAGAAACTGGCAGCATATCTTTGTGTCTGCTAATGTCAATTCTAACTCACAGAAGCGGCCCACCACCAGCTCTGCAGTCAAAATGCTTGCTCTGTTTTCTCAAGAATCAACACAGAATGTGCCACAAGCACAGAAAAATCACTTGGTGTTTAAATTTCTAAAGAAAGAAGCACCAATGGTTTATACTGATATACAATGAAGTATCACATGCAAGAGTAGTGTTTCAGGGCTCAGGCACCATAGATGAAATGGAAGCTTTTTGCTTTGCTGAGAAATCTTGCATGAAGCAGACAAGAAATAATCTTAAAGACAATTTACAAAGTCTAATCTCTACAGAATCCATAGTGATTTGAATGAGAAGAGCTTATGTTGGAACATCTCATCTGAAATAATCTGCTCCTCAGACCATGGGAGCCACACTCCTTCAGCCTACAGCTGCTAAACTGTACACCAGTTTGAGCAAGGAAAATTGCATGCTGAGTTTGAGTATTTGTCCTGTTCTTCTATGCCCCAAGTTTAGCTCTGTGCCTTTATCTCTGCTCAGAAACAACATGAAACACAGTTAAACTCAGCTCAATAGCTCAATTTAGGCTGCACATTAGCATATTAGCTCTCGACTGTAAAATGTACACCTGGATTTGAATAAGTCAGCCTTGTCTTGGTATGGTTGATAAGGAAGAAGGGGGTTAACAAAAGACAGTCATATACCTAAGGATAAGAGTAGTTGGGTGATAGGTACCAGTGTCTGAACAGTCCTTCAGAGGACTCAACTCTCACAGAATAGAGGAAAACTCAAGCAACCTCATGGTTAATTATTGTAATGGGATACTGATAGTTGCCATTGGCTGAGAAAGAATTCACAGGTTTCAGATCCTCTAATTCACTGTGATCCTTTAGATGTTAAGTTCTGAAGCAGTGCTGAGTTTGGCAAAGTGAGGACAAAAACCCATGCCTATTCTAAGCATGCTACTTTAGCTACTAGCTTTTAATTCAAGAAAGGGATTTGTTGACAGCAAAATTATTTTCTTAGAAAAACAGTAAATGAGAAGATGACAAATGCTGTTGTGAATGTTCACACAACTCCAGGAGCAATCAACCATGATTATTCAGACAGGGCTCCTGCAGGAATGCATAGAGCTAAAATCTTGAAATTTGGCAAGAATAAGGTCCTCAATAAGAAGTAACACTTACAGTTGCTCTGGAGAAAATCTCATTTCATTAGCCAGATTCATGCTCATTTGGAATTGACCATGTGCAGTAGAACATCTTGTCTGTATGGATGCAATTAAGAGATGCACAGTGAATAGTTGCCCTGCAGTCAGTGTAACATATGCTCCAGTACTTCCAGACGTGACTACTGAAGTTCGTAGCAAAATCCTGATGTCTTCAACAAGGCCTCAGTGTTAGTCATGTAAAAACTGCTATGTGTGAATGCAGCTGGGGATCTCTCCATTCCCTGGAAAAATGTGTGAAAGAGAAAAGGAATCTATGCTGAGGAACTGAGTGCAAGGCTGAAGAGGCCAGCAGGTAAAGCAGCCCTGGCTTGCAGCATTCTGGAGACAGAACAATATTGCTACCCAGTCTGTGACCTGCCGTTTGCCTTCTGGCAGATGCTTTTATATCTCTTATGCTTTGCCCTGCGCATCTCAATAAGAAATCCTCAGCCCAGCCCCTACTAAAGACATCAGAGCATTCCTCTTCGATCTCCATACACATTGATATAGTGTGCTTAACATTTAAATCCCATGGTACTGTACTCTCTGGAAGAAGAAAGGCTTGATCACTGCTCTGGACCACTTTCACGGCATCTTGGTCTCAGGGACTGAAGCTCAATTGGTGGCATTGAGGCCTGTTTGATGCAGGGCAGTAAGAGCCTGTACCCTAATGAGGCAGTGATCTGAGGAGAAGGAATCTTAGTCCCAGCAGCAGTAGTGGATCTGAAGCCTCCTTCGGTCTGTGGTACCAAAATCCAGGGCTAAACTCTGCAAATCACATGTATTTCCCCAGCAACCTATCCTGAATGCCAGCTCCAAGCAACCCGCACTGGAACTGTGTATGGTTCCCCACTTGAACTGGCTGACATAAGCCCATCTCTCATCATGACAAGCCCAGTGGGTGATGCACAGGTTCATATGGCACTCCAGTTCGTGACCAAATCTCCAGCTCTGCAGATAGCAGGACTGTGCTGAAGCTGTTGACAGGGCAAACAATTTCAGGCAAGATAAGGACAGACCAGATTTTTACCCAACCAGAACTTACTTATGTGAGGTTTCTAAAAGTTCAGTAGTTTTTACTCCACTGCTGTGTGTTTTACTGCTGTCTTCTGGAATCAGGGGAGGAAGTAACAAATTAACACAAGGGAAAATATTCTTGCAGCAACACCATGGTGGGAAAAAAAGTCATGAACTGCTGGAAATCCACCCAAAAACATTCCTCTGATCTTCCAAGATTTTTTAATCTCTGTTCCAGATCCCAGAGGTCTATAATGCAGCAAGTTTTGGATAGGTCTGCACAACTCTGATGCCAGACTTGAAATGGGATTTTTGGTGCTCTCTCCTGACTAGTTTCCTTTTCACAAGTCCAGGGGTTGGAATATTTCCCTCCTCACTCTGTGCTTTGGGTTGGGTCTCCTGCTTTTAGCAAACCAGCAGGAGCCAGAGTCATGGTGGGAACATAGGCTGGGCACCAGCCAGACACCACTTTCAGAAAAGGCATCTACTGTGGCCAGGAGCTCTGTGAACCACTAAGGCTGCTGCCTCCTCTCCTGGAGGTTCCCTCAGCTCTTTCTTTTACCTGCGTGAATGCCATCCTCATCCAGGGGGGCAGGTCTGCCCACTGGCTCTTTAACTCTGCCTTTAACTCCAGGACCAAATTGCTGGCTCTGGAGCCAGAGCTGGATTCTCCAGAACTAATTTGAACATCTGCATTTGAAAGACCCAAGTTACATTGTTTAAAAGCAGGTCAGGACCTGTTCAACCATGATAGCCAGCAGGTAATTCAGTGGAGCCTAAGCCTTGAATTTCTATGTATCATGCAAATGCATGTAAACCCCCCTTCCTCCTCGCCCCAAGGAAAGTTATGGAGAGCACTGGCTGGCTTCTCCTCCACACAGCGGTTGTTAAAACATCGCTGCAAGGTCATGGACAGCATTCCAGCTCATCAAAACTGCAGATAAACACACTTCCTTCCCAAAGAGCGTATGAAAACAGCTGTTGAGCATTATAGCGCATTGCAAATGATTTCTTGTCACTTCAAAGGCAGTTGTTCTTAGATAATCCAAAGATAGCAGTCTGAGAAGCACCTATTACCTGCACTGAGCTACGCTGGCTGGAGAGGAAGCTGGAGCAGAGGAAAGGCAATAATATGCCAGACTCACTGGTTTGCATCCCACATTTATTAACATGCTTTTGTGAATTAAGTGGGGAAAAAAAATCAGGTGTTTGATGAACATACTTTTGAGGCAGGCAACATGTTAAACATTTCTCCTACACTCTTACAGTAACACTTATTTTACTTTCCTTGCTTCAAACATGTAGGCAAGGCTTAACCCCGCAAGATTTGGGGCAACGTGGACCTGTGCAGCAAGGCACAGCCACAGGCTGGGGTGCAGGAAGGGACTGTGGGGAGCACACCAACAAAAGGGGCAGAAATGAGAGCATCTCATGTAGAAGAAGCAACACGGGATCCGACACCATTGAAAACCAGACCTGCTTGCACAGGAAAAGAGGAGAATGGGATAGGACCAAGGACCCAGCCTGGGCAGGCACAGAGGTGGGGGCAGCCTGGGTCCCAGCTGGAGGACTGGAGGTGGACTGGAAGGTATGGGTCCTCCACCTGCTCTGAAACAGCCTAAAAAGCAGACAGCTCTGTACTTCTTCTGTCTCGTGGTCAAAAACATAGACAAAGCAACCTGTACTGTGCACGCCTGCTGAGGAAGTAGCCCACCAGGCCCTGCAGGGCCTCCTGGCAGGAGGTAGGAAAATACATAGAAGAACCTGTGTTCTAGTACTGTCCTTGTTCTTTCTTTAGTTGTAAAGCTACCCAGGATAGTGTTTGTTTATCATGCTAGGTTTGCATGTGTGAATGGAGCGCAGACTTGCTGTTTAAAAGCTTCCACAGTGGGCAAGTTTTCTAAGGCCAAATTAAAACGATTAGTTTGCTGTGTGATCAATTGGGACAACTGCCAATGATGAAAAAGCTTTAGAACAGACAGAACACTCAGAAATAAATAACTGAATTCTTCTGAACTGAAGGCAGCCCTCCATCCCCCAAAACCATTTCTGTTAAGATACTGTTTACACAGATTTAATCAGTTGTGTCACTGGGGCACAGCAAAACCAGCAATGTGACCTGCTGAGATTTAGCACCAGATTGCTATTTACAATCAAGGCACCAAGAGTCACTGAAGTGCATAGCTCCTGCCCCAATTACTAATTAATCAGACCCAAAGAGGTCTCCATAAAAGGCATAGCAGTCAGCTGCGAGCCCTATAAATTCAATTGGCTTCTCTATCCTTTATGTAGGAAAGGTGATCTGGGAAGTTTTGTGTCATGCAGTTAGGAGCTGGTCACAAGGAGAAAGCAAACATGTTGAAGTTTTGTTGGTTGTTTTTTCCCCATCCCTCCTTAGTAAGAATGCAGCTAGCTTGTTTGCAGTGAACCATTGTTAAAAAGGCAGTGTGAGATGCTGGGACAAAATGAGTTGGCTAACTTGCTTTCTTGAAAGTGTGTGAATATTCACATGCTTTTGGTTGGTTCGGTTCTTTGTTTATTTGGGTTTTTTAAAAATTTGCTTAAAGGCATTAACAAAGTGGCAATAGGTGCATTGGTTTCTAGTGGTGAGATGGTAACACAATGGCTCAGAGAGTGCAAACTGCAGCCCCATGCATGAGCCGTGTGCTGCCGGCAGCCAGACCCTGCTAGCCCTGCCTGTTCGTGCCCCTGTGCTCGGCACTGGTGAGGCCACACCTCGAATCCTGTGTTCAGTTTTGGGCCCCTCACTACAAGAAGGATGTTGAGGTGCTGGAGCGTGTCCAGAGAAGGGCAACGAAGCTCGTGAGGGGGCTGGAGCACAAGTCTTATGAGGAGCGGCTGAGGGAACTGGGGTTGTTTAGTCTGGAGAAGAGGAGGCTGAGAGGAGACTTTATCGCTCTCTACAACTACCTGAAAGGGGGTTGTGCCGACGAGGGTGTTGGTCTCCTCTCCCAAGTAACTAGTGATAGGACAAGAGGAAATGGCCTCAAGTTGTGCCAGGGGAGGTTTAGATTGGACATTAGGAAAAATTTCTTCACTGAGAAGGTGGTCAGGCATTGGAACAGGCTGCCCAGGGAGGTGGTGGAGTCGCCATCCCTGGAAGTGTTCAAAAAACGTGTGGATGTGGCGCTTCAGGACATGGTTTAGGGAACATGGTGGTGCTGGATTAATGGTTGGACTTGATGATCTTGAAGGTCCTTTCCAACCTAGTGATTCTGTGATTCATGGGGCTTCTTCTGCAGCTGGGAGCTTGCCCGCAAGGGAAGTGCCTCTGGCAGGACTCTGGCAGTGACCTGCTGGCAATGCAGGTAGCAGTGCCTAGCAGGGAGCATGCCTCGGGCTGCCTACTGCTATGTGCATGCAGGGAGTAGATCTCGCTGCCGGCATGCAGGCATGGTGTCAGTGGTTTCAGGGGTGCTGCCAGGGCAAGGCCAGAGGAGGATTTAGCTGGAGTGATGGCCTGGGCTGGAAGAGCCTGGTAAGCCCGTCCCTTGGATGCTGGTGGCACTCAGTCTTTAACCTGGCACTGACCTAGCTGCTGGCTGGCCTGGCCATTGATGTGCATTGGGCTAAGTCATCTTTATCCGAGTCCTTGGAGAGTGCTGCTGCTTTTGCATGGCAGCAGCCACCACACCCCTCTGAAAGGGGCAATGAGGCTTTGACACCAGCCATGGCATCCCTGGGGTTGGGGCTGCGGCAGGGTCCGTCACCCACTGAGCGAGATCACAGGGAGTGAGGCATGGGCTTGCCATTATTTGCTCATTGAACTCTTGCTGAGTTTACAGGACTTGAGGCTTTAAGAGCTGCACTACAGGTACCAAGCTGGGCTGGAGGTGAGCAGTGCTGCTCCCCAGGGGCTAATGGAGATGCCCATGCACATTCCTCAGCAATCTCCAGCTCCTTTGGAGGGGTTAGAGGGTTTTCCACTGCCTTTGGCTCCACTAGACTGGTATCTGTTGGGCTCAATGGGCTCTGAAAAACATCTCAGAGGAACTCAATCATTCCTCAACATTTTAAATATTTCAAGGCAAAAGGTATCGTTCTGATATTTAAAAAAAAATAAAGAAGGAAATGTAAAAGTATGAACTAGATCCTCCCATTTGATGTTTTTGATTGCTTTATTGCACTTCATCTCATTACTTTTATGGTCAGGCCAATCCTTCTTGATGCTGATAATCCAAAATAGAAACCCACCGTTTTTAATATAAAAATAATAAATGCTTTAAGATGAAACCATAAGATATTGTGAAAACAGTAAGTCCAATGTGTCATTAAAGTGGGTTATTTAAGTTTAAATATTCTATTTTTTGAAGAGTTCTGTCTATATTTTAGGAGATGATACAGTTTTATTTTTTGAGAGCTAGAAATAACATGCTAAAATCATGCTGGTGGTATTTTTCTAGTCACTTTGTCAAATGCACGACTGTGCACATTACATGGGGGAAAGGAAAAGCCTTCCCTCTTCTCACCCCTCGGCAACATAACAGGGAACAGAACTGCACATCTGTAAATAAATGCATCATTAGATTCTCATCAATTTGTAAGCTTCACTTGATGTATGGCTAAAATAATCCCACAAGGATAACTAAAGAAGTGTTTGCTTTCAAGCACACACAACGCAGACCAGCAGAAATGCTATTTCCATTGAGTCAGGGTTTTGGGTTTTGTTGTTGTTGTTGGCTATTTTATTTTTATTTTTTTCTTACAACAGCCCACATTGAAGAATTACTTTAGCTGCATTGATACCAATATATTCATTAGCTGAGGATCTCTGGACATATTAAAAGAACACAGTAAAACAACTAATGATGCACTTGAGCAGTAACAGGTTGTCATTAGAGCAGCATCTGCTCTCATCAGAGTTAATTATTCAGTTGCTTTGTTTTCCAAGTAGGTGTCTGGTAGAATTTAGCAGAATCTTAATTAAAACACATTTTCAAACTCCATGGATGCTCATCTCATCTAAAGAAATCAAGACAATTTCCACCATAAACATCAAGCTTCAGTTGAGCCATCAAACAGCAGAAGGATCTCAGCCAAGGCAAGTTTTAGGCATTAACCATTACAGCGCCAGTGGGATGCAGGTCACTGTGGACTGGTGCCCTGATGAACTCCCCTGACAAACTGTCCTGTGCACCTACCAATAACCAACACAGGGACACAGTTAAGTAACAAAAATACGCATACTGTGTAATTACTTTCATTATACAAACCCCTCCAATGCTGCATGTTAATTGTGAGCTGCAGACGGGCAGTGTGTGCGTGTGCTCCCCAAAAACATGAATTCAGGCACAGACTGGCCTTTCTGTACACTTTTGCTGTTCTGAACACCACCACCCTGGGCAGGTTACACGAGCTGACTTTGCAGCAGATGCTGGTCATTTTGAAACTTTATTTCCCTGCGCTCTTCCACAGTGCTGGAAAAAGATGTTTTTCCCTCTTATAAAAACTTCTCACTTGGAAAGCCAGATGGAAGTGTTCTGTCTCTGGACATAAAAAGATAAAGTGATTACTATGAGGCTGCACTGGCTGTCAGAAACTTAGTGCTAATATAGTAGCCACAGACATGCCAAGAGGACTTTTCCCATCGGATGTGGTAAACCCAGCATGCTCCCAGTGAGGATGCTTGCAGGGAGGGAGTGGGAAACTGGATAAATCCATGGCTGTGTGTTCCCAATCAGCTAAAAACTCTCCGCAAAGGAAACAACCCCATGAGGTAAACAAGCTTAGGTTCAACCTGCTTCACTTGAATGTCATTACCTGCAGTTGCTTTCCAGGGTCTTCTCTTTATTAGATTTCAGCAAGTCCATACCAAAAAAGTCCAGTCTATGAGAAAACGCTTTATTTCCCAATGGCCAGCACAGCATATGAGAGCTTGAATCTTAAGCTTGGACTTGTTTGCTGCAGTGTATTGACTTAAACTTGGAGCTGGTCGGGAATTTTCTATCATAAAAATGCTGCTTCATCAAAAGAAAATGTTTTGTGGAAATAGGGTATTTTAAGCAGGCTGAGACAGCTGGATTCAGTCTTGTGGATGGGGATGGAAATGTTCTGATTTTTCATGTTGAAACTTTTTATAAAAACATTTTTATTAGTAATCTTATAAACAGGTTTTTTGAAAACTATAGATGAAAGAAAAAAAATCAAAATCGTCATGAGACATTTCAGGTTTACCACAATGCAGTATCTATTTCAATCCTGTTTTACAGTGCATTTCAAGGCTTTTTGGGTTAGTGATTTTTGGGAACCTGGAGGAGTTTACTTTTTGGTTTGCTTTCCTGATCCCTTTATCAAATAAAAGCTGTTCTAATAGAGAGTGTCTGTCTGTCATGAAAGGGAAGAACAGAAATCTGTAACTCAGTGACTGTATTTTAATGGCTTGTACATTTTTTTTCAGGTTTTTTTGAGGGGCTGAGTGAGTAAACCCTCCACAGAACAGAGGTAATGCCAGGCTCCGCAGTATCATAGGACTTCTGACTTTGCTGGTGGAAACAC